>NC_136512.1:75573233-75670733 GCF_053919585.1 Euprymna scolopes | reverse complement strand
TGTGTGTGTGTGTGTGTGCGTGCGCTTTGTGGTAGGACATATGTAAATACAGAATAACAAAAATATTCCAAAGTTGAAAATATCTATCATTTAAATAGCGAATAGATCAGAGGATAAATTCAAGTGATAAAGAATAAGGAAAAAGATGACGTAATAATCGCACGGAGTGGGGAGGAAAAAAAAAAAGAGGGAAAAGGAGAGACAAACGAAATTCAGGGAGAAAAAGAATTTAAAAAAAACAAATCTACGAAAATGCTGAAGAGAAAAAAGAACCAAAAAAATGGATTGTAGATTATGCACGCCACACACACACACACACACACACACACACACACACACACACACGCACACACACACATAAATGACAAAACGTTCATATTCTAAATTCCAAGATGTTTTTCATCTTAACGCTTATTTCTTTAAGCATGTTGAAATGTTCAATGCTTGACAACATCTGTTTCGTAACACAGAAACAATCTGTAATTAGTATGAATATTTTGAATAGCTTTCGACATGACTTATCAGAAGAATAAAAACTAATTAACCTTAAAAAGAATTTGTGCATAGTGATATAAATTCGAAAAAAATCTAAGGAGTAGTTGAAATATTTTTTTTCGTTTTTTTTTTTTTGTTTTTATTGTTTTTTGTTTTTTTTTTGGTTTTTTTACTTACGTTCATTCTTACCAAGGCATGTCGCCACTTGGGCTACTATTTGGAACCATGCCTCGGAAAGATTAACAAGATTTTGGTTTTCGTTGCATTTAAACTTCTACATATCAGTACAGCAAGGGAAGCAGGGAGCAGGAATGGAATTCCAAGGTTTAGCTGTGCGGAGAAGAAACTATTAGAATAGAAAGCTTTCTGGTATTTACATCATCTTTTCAACTATATATATGCACGCACACACGCACACACACGCAAACACACACACGCGCACACACACACACACACACACACATATATATATATATATATATATATATATATATATATATATATATATATATATATGCATGTATGTACACCGACATGACAGAATAAAATAGACACTAGGATAAATATTTTTCCTAAGATTTACCTATGCTTATATTTACAATTAAAAATAATGCAGGAAAAACTTATAGTATATCATTAAAATTGCATCTAACACCAATACAGTATACTACGAACTAAAGGAGTATCAGAATTTATGTGACGCTGAATCGCGGGTCAACATGAAGGTATCCTTAGTCAAGGAAAAATAGCAGGAAATATTTCAATATCACTTTCTACTGTTAATAGTGTGATCATACAATCCACGATAAAGGGGAAAGCGTGCACAAAACATAATCCATGTCGTCGTGGGCCCTCTGAAAAAAACTTGCGTCTTGTGAAAAGAAATCTTGAAGAGAACCCTTGGTGCAAAGCCTCTGATATTGCAGCATAAGTCTAGGGCTCTATGGACAAATTTATCTTTAGTTTGATAAGTAAATATTATCGTTTATTAGCCAAATACAAAAGTTACTAGCCAAACCTACGTGATTTTTGGAATATGACATCTTCGTTCTGTGACGATTATGTGCATAATAATTTGTTTTTTTAATAAATTGTAATTTTACATATACGGCAAATTTTATGTTTATACCTGAAGGTATATACATTCTAATTTCTTCATATATTTTTATAAACAGCCTTTATTTAAATAATTTAACTTTGTTCGTTTTATTATAAGAAAAAAGTTGAAAAGATATTTTTCACTAAGTAGTGGGCTTTGGAAGATTGTCAGTGAACAAATACAATCGCCAAAAGATAAGCGTTGCATTATTTCTAGTCACCACTTTGAAAATAACTCGCAAATGCGACTGTTTCACTCGCAATGTAGAGCCCTGTAAGTTGGTGGCAGTCTTAGAAGAGCTGTCATGTATCTTCACAAGCTGGACTACTATGCTAGTGCTGTACAAAGAGACCTCTTATTCTTCCTACCAATATTAAGCGATGAAAATAATGGGGTCGTGAGATGGTGGAGAGACTTATGAGCGTTTTGGATCAATGTCATTTTCTCTGATGAGTCACGATTTGAATTATTTACCCACAATGTATGAGTATGGGGGATTTCTAAGTAAGTGCTTAACCTTAAAACGACTGCAGCCAACGCTGAAAAATAGGGGTTTCTCAGTTATGGTATAGGGTGCAATTTAGAGGGATGACAACTCAGATCTGGTGGAGTACGAAGGAAACATCAATTCTGCTAAATATGTTTCAATATTACATGAAGAAATGTCTCCATTTTTTTTCAAGTCGTATAATGAACGGTTGACTCTCTATTCCTTGACGACAGATCTCTATGATAGGGTACCTCAACATTGGCTGAGCAAAAATAACTGCAACGGGATATGAATACTTAGTCTTTTAACTGTATCCCCAGTAATGACTGCCTTCTGTGGTTGTTGTTGTTTCATGTCTTATTTTAAAATTAGTCTTTACTAATCGCGTTATTTTAAAATCAGTATTTACTAATCGCTTTATTTTAAAATTAGTATTTACTAATCGTCTTATTTTAAAATTAGTATTTACTAATCGCTTTATTTTAAAATTAGTATTTACCAATCGCTTTATTTTTAAATTAGTATTTACTAATCGCCTTATTTTACAATTAGTATTTACTAATCGCTTTATTTGAAAAGTAGTATTTAATAATCCCCTTGTTTTAAAATTAGTATTGGCCAACTAATCCACTGCCCTCTTTTGGGTAGGATTGAAACTGCTGTCTTCAGACAATGCTTACCTGGGACCGTAAAGACTCAATGCATGTATCAACTGCGCCATGGGGCCCGTCTCGGTTAACCACCTGAAGAGATCTGGAGGATGAGTTGCCAAAACGTGATGAAACAACGATGATGAGGATTAGGGGAACTATCATAAAAATAAATGAATGCACAAATTATCAAGCATCTTTTGATTTTAAGGATAAATATGATACCATTTTATTGAAGGTAAAATTTCATTAAAAAAAAAAAATACCTGCGAAATCGATCATGGAATAAAGGTTATGTCCGAAAATTCTGGACGCAAAATTAAGACATCGGAGATGGAATTGGTTAACCTTAACATGGAATGGAAATCACAAAGAATTAAACGAAATACGAAACCATATGAAAGCATTTCTTTGACAACGCAAGAAGTGTTAAAAAAAACGTCATACATTTTTTATGATAAAATAATGAAAATGTAAATACATTATTTCAAAAAGACATCATTTATAGAATTGAAAAGAAAAAAATTCTCAGTAGTTTTTTTTCATCGTAAGACAAGTGTTTAAACCAAAAAATAAATGTATTTATAGAAATGTAAAAGATGAAAGTTTATTATTATTTTTATTGTATCATGTTAAAATATTCTTTTAATAAATTATTTCCATACAGATTTGTATTTCGTTTCATGTTTACTGACTTCCATTCGATATTTAGTTAAACCAAGTCCATTTCTGGCGTCTTAACTTTGCGTAAGGAGTGTATAGACATAACCAGAATAGGAAGGTAATCTCTACAATTAGACAAAGGAAATATTGTCTGTGTGTGTAAGAGAGAGACAGAGAGAGAGAGAAAGAGAGAGAGAGAGAGAGAGAGTTCATGAAAGACTCGGAAACAACTTGATTTTCTTTAAACTTTACATAACTTAAGTGTATTGTTCCTGATATTCATAAATGACCTCCCCGACAACATTGCCTCTGAGATGGGTATATATGCTGATGACACTACACTCTATAACAGGCACGATAGGAAGACGAATGAACACATTTCTAAAGAAATGGCAGAAAAACTAGAGGAAGACCTCCAATCTGTAGTGGAATGGGGACAAAAATAGTTGGTCACAACACTAAACTAGTTTCATTCAATAATTACAAGAAACCCTCTCGACCACCTATAGCAATGGCCAACAACTCTTTATCTGAGAGTACGTCTTTCAAACTCCTTGGCCTAACGTTCACAGGAAACATGAGTTGGAACAATTACATTGAAGGCATTGCCAGGGCCGCTGCAAGAAAGGTGGGCTCTCTCTACCGTGCTAGACCACTAATAACATCCAAAAGTATCCTGTACCTCTATAAGGCCACCATTCGCCCATTTATGGAGTACTGCTGTCACATTTGGGCTGCTGCATCTGCTACTAGTCTCTCGCTCCTTGACAAGGTTCAAAAGAGAGTCGCAAACCTCATAGGCCCTGAAGTCGCATCTAAGCTTCAGCCTCTGTCCCATCGACGAAATGTTGCATCCCTCTGCTTGTTCTACAAGTATTTTAGTGGTGAATGCTCTGACGAACTGCAATCACTTGTGCGACCACGACGTGAGCAAGCTCGACAAACCCGACAGGCTGCTAAATCCCACCCCACACTGTAGAGATCCCTAAATGTAAAAGATCTTTTTACTCCAATAGTTTCTTCCCCAACAGTACTGACGTGCAGAAGTTCAAGTGTAACGTGAGCCGACATCTTGCTACCCAAATCCCTACATAGTACCCCAGTAGTTGCTGCCCCTAATAATAGCCCCCTACACCAAAGTGGCAATTTGCCTTGTTTGGGGTGAAAATGTAATTAAAAAAAAGTCTTTGAGTGACGTTAGTTACGTTTTGTCTCAGAATACCCCCGATAATTAACGACAATCGATAATCGAAACCGTTATTTTAATTTATCTATCGTCGGTAAAGCCATTTTTCCATATCGTCGCTTAACAAAAATGAAAGAAAAACAGGTTGTGAAAATTCTATTGTGGGTAAGTTGATAGAGTGTTTTTGTTGTTGTTATTTTTATCTGCATGACGTAAATTTCTTCTTTTTTTTCATTAACTGCAAAGAATTTTATAAGACTTGAAAATTTACGTCTTTTTTTCTTTCTTTTTTTTTTTGCATGACCTGGTTCATAGGTTCAAACACTGCTCGTAAATTTCTTAATGTTTTTTTTTTCGCTTACTCGAAAGAAGTTTATATGAAATAATTTTATAAAAGAAACGGTACGTTATGTAGAGTACAATGTAGAATAAAATAATTTGGACTAAGTTACTGCATGGAGGCATGTGAAGCTTCCTTCCGGGCGATTTCAAGGATTTCAATGACAATAAAAATATAGGAGTGTGAAATATACATTGATCATCATTCAGCCTGGGCAACGTCGGGTCTCCTTGCTAGTACAGCATGAGAAAAATATAGAGTAAAACGTGAGAATAGAAGGTTTAAAATTTAAAATATTATTTAATATCTCACATTTTTTTTGTTACATAATGGCACGCAGAATTTAACCTAAGGATTTCACGACGCAAGAAAAATATTTTCTGTGACCATTCACATGCATTAAAACATTAAGTGTTCTTAATGTCTATCGTATGCTTACATTTACGATTGCTGCAAGGAACTTGTTTATATACGGTAGCTTTCGTCAGCCTTGACAGACTATGGATACCAAATATAAGGGTGCCTGCTCGTGAAATTTTTGTGGCAGAAGTTGCGCAATCCCCCACCTATACATCTCCTGAGTTGGCGCTGCTAAATACTAGTGACGAGTGAAGCTTCAGGACGACTGGAAATAATGCCGAGATAAACGGGGAGCACATTCAACGCCTAGTATTCCCAACTGATCGGCCATCTGATACTATCCAGCCTCAACGTTGCTTAACTTCGGTGATCTGACGGGTGCCGGTGTGTCTACGTGATATATATATATATATATATATATATATATATATATATATATATATATATATATATATAAAAGTGAGCGTGTCTGTGTGTCTATGTGTCTGTGTGTGTACATTTTCCTACGCAATAACTCTGTTAATTTTTAGCCTACAGACTCGAAATTTAATATACCGGGTACCGAGATTTGCGAAAATCTTTGTGATTGGTTTTCGGCCAGAAATTTGGCGTTTAAGGGGTCAAAATTCAACGATTTGACCGTTGAGAACTCTACCAAACTCCTCCGACAATTTTGGGTTTAAACACTTAAAATTTTAGATATAGATTGCTTTGACATAGATATAACTTAATAACTTGATTAGAGCTGAAAACAATAAATTTTAAGGGGTCATAATATGGGTCCAAATTTTAAAAATTGACGTTTATTTATTTATTTTTTATTTTATTTTTTTTTGCTCAGCATACACCTCCAAACACCCGGGAAACGCCGGGCACTCATGCTGGTATATATATATATTTATATATATATATATATATATATATATATATATATATATATATATATATATATATATAGAGAGAGAGAGAGAGAGAGAGAGAGAGAGAGAGAGAGAGACTGAGGAATCCTAGCGGAATATTCTGTGTAGCTTAATCGACATATATATTTTATAACTTACTATATATATATATATATATATATATATATATATATATATATATATATACAGAGAGAGAGAGAGAGACAGACAGACAGACAGACAGAGACAGAGAAACAGAGAGAGAGAGAGAGAGAGAGAATGAATAACAAAAAGTTATATTCCAAAATTCATGATGTTGTAATTTATAGTCAACCTCATGAATTTTGGAATATAACTTTTTGTCATTTATTCTCTATATTGCTCTGTAATTACATTGAGCTTCTTAAATAAAGATTCATATGTATTACAAGAAAATATATTTCTACAGAAATATATATATATAAATATATATATGTATGTGTGTGTGCGTGTGTGCGTGTGTTATACAATAAGTTAAATATAAACGTCAAGTAACATGCTTCAATTGTGCTCTAAACTGAAACATTTATTTTAAACCCTCCCCTGACTCATTGAATCACCTATTGTTGAAGTTATACGTCGAGCCCTTCTGTTGGAGCGGTTTTAAATCTCAAAGACATGCGTTATGTTAGGTTGCATGAGGGTGCTCAGTTTTGCCAAATCGGAAAGTTCTATCTTCAATCGGATCTTTTCGATTATCGATTCAATTTTCTGATATATAAAGTACATTTGTACGAAATGATTCACAAATCGTTCAGCCGATTCAGAGTCAATATAAAATCAATAATAACCTACACACACACACAGTCATATATACACTGCATATCAAATTATTAACGAGTTTACATTTTTTTTAAATATTTAAGAAACGAGTGAATAAACATTCATGAAACTTAGAGAAAGTGCTTACAATGTTATTCAGCTACTCCAGTCAGAAAATAAAAGTATTTAAAGCAGTGTTAGTGAAACTATGGCAGAAGATAGAAATATCTGTTAATTTCAGTGTGTCAAGTTATTATCGAGGTTGAGAAACAACGCAATATACCCATAACTTGTTTATTGAAATAATTTTCAAACATTAAATGAACTAGAATAAATACTTTGAACACAATAACTACATAATTTCTACGTTGACATAATATGCGATCCTTTTTTATGAATTACTTGTAAAAGACGTTTGTCCACAGAATTGTCATTTCGTCAACAGTTATATCTCGCGATACCTTTTGGAGAGCATCTCACAACTTATCTTTGCTCTTAAATTGGGCTCCATTTGCATAGGGGCGTCGATTCATGATACTCCAAAGGTTTTCAATTGGGTTTTTGTTTGCTACATGCGAGAGAGCATTATCCTGCATTAAAATAATGGTTCTTCTGAACGTCAACCTTTTAGTTCTAAGTGCTCGTTCGGAAAAGCTATGTAAGCTTTTTACGTCATTCTTACGCTTTTTGGGACTCTCCATGGACCAACTAAAGTACCTCCGATTATCCCAACCCAAATCTGTATCCCACCACCACCTTGTATGCACCTTAAACGCTGATGACGATGTCGCCCATCAAGGATCCATCCCTTGCTCCAGCCAGCTAAGCCACCCACGAACAACCCTTTGGAAAAATCCGTTTTCATGTTGTCCTCTGTCCATTTCAATCGGTTTTGTTTGTGTGTTGCTTTGAGGCTTTGTCACAGGCTTAACAGACTTTGCCACTTTTTTCAAAAGGTGATATCGAGTACTTTTTGAGACATTCTTCAATCCGGCTTGGTCAAAGAATTCTAGACTTGTCTGCCGAGGGTTCTTAACTACTTCACGTTAAATTTGAAGTGGAGAACGGCGTGAAACAACTCTAGATTTACCTTTATCAACTCTCTTACGTACCATTGTAGCGTTCTTGACAAAGTTATTCACAGTTTGATGGTACCTTCCTATCATTTTCATTATTTCGAGGGTAGTTTTGCCTTTTTCTAGCTGTTCTGTAATAGTACTCTTCCAAAAATACTCAAACCACCTTTACAACCCATTTTATTGACGAAACGGACGACCTTTTTAACAATTCAGCAATTGCGATCGCAAGTTGTTTACATTGCGCAGAACAGTATGAAATTTTCACAGTACGCACAGCACAGCATTGCCAACGTTTCCGAAACTTTTGATACGAAACTACCGGTAAGTTTCTGGAACTGGGAAAAAATGTTATCTCGTTAATAATTTGGCACGCAGTATATATATATATATATATATATTATGTTGTATATATATATATATGCAGTATATATGCAGTATATATATATATATGCAGTATATATATGCAGTATATATATGCAGTATATATATATATATATGCAGTATATATATATATATATATATATATATATATATATATATATAATGTTGAGAAAGGTTATTGAAGAATTGTTAATTATGATTGTTGCACATTATGCATTTTCAAATAAGTTTTCGTTATAATAGCTTTACTTTATATATCATTTTAAAGAGCGTTTTTCACTGTCTAATCATTATAATTACAATCGTTTTAAACCAATTATATCTTCTTTTTAGAACGTTGAACACAAGATTGAAAAAAGCAATTCGCATAATTGTCTTATTTCATTTCAAACCGAGCCGAAGAGCTGTTGAAACAGCTCGTGATGTCAACAAAGCGTTTGGCCCAGAAACAACTACTTAACACACAGCACAATGGTGGTTTAAGAAATTTTTTGGCAGCAACAGGAGTCTTGAAAATGATGAGCGTATTGGTCGGCTATCGGATGTTTACAACGATCAACTGCTTTAGTCGAAGCTAATCAATGCATACCTTTGTTTTATCCACGTTCACTTATAACAAATATATCACACCTTCGATGCAAGTAGCTACTATTTGGGACCATGCGTAAGAAAGATTAACAAAGTGTTGGTTTACGTTACATTTAAACTTCTGCATATCAGTACAGTTAAATAAGATGGTAGAAGAAAGGGGGTCCCAAAGACTAGCTGTTCGCAGAGAGAAACTATTAGAGTAGAAAGCTTTCTGGCATTGAGAGAACTGAACAATGAAGGGGTGTGATTTTGTTGCTAATCGGGTATTTTGGGAATATATAGGTCGAGGGGGGAACAAGTGCAAGGAGTTCATCAGAGCGCATTCCATTAAAATATTTGTGGTTGCAAAATTGCGGCGATGGGACAGGGGTGAGAGCTTATTTGACAAAATCAGATCTATTAGATTGAAAACCTTTTTTGGGACCTTAGCCAAGAAGGAGAGGTTGCTGGTAGAGTCCATATGGTGAGACAATACTCCATGCATGGGCGAATGTTTGCCTTGTAGATGTACAAGGTACCTATACGTCTGAGTAGTCTTGTAGCTTGATAGATGGAAACCACATTCTTGGCAGTAACCTTTCTTAATGTCCTCAATGTGTTTGTTCCAGTTCATATGGCTCCAAAAGTTAGGCCAAAAAGTGTGAAAGAAGAATTCTCACTCATGGTGTTATTTGTTATGGATACCCCTGGTTGGGGAGCCGTCTTGTTAAAGGAGAGCAGCTTAGTCTTACTAACATTAAGGCTACCATTCATTTGCGGTAACATTCCATTTCGGTCTAGATGCTAGTTTATTACGATTCTGCCATTGTTTTAGATTTATGGACACCCGTTCTTCCATCGTGCATGTTATAGAGCGTTGTATTATCAGAAAATACACCTATCTCGGACACAATATTATCAGGAGGTCGTTTATGAATATCAGGAATGATAGAGGTCCAAAGCCTTCCCATGAGACACCCCCGCATTAGTATTATGCTGCTTGGATGTACGTCAATCAATGGCAACATGGACAAGAATGATTTGATTATATTTAGTATACTTCAAGTTATACTGTACGATTTAATTTACATTAGCAGATCTTCGTGTCAGAATTTGTCAAAGGCCTTAGATACATCAAGGGCTATATCCCTGGCTTCACCCGCCTTATCTAGTGCATGGTATATGTATTCAGTGATGATTGTTAAATTCTGTGCAGTATTTCCATGGCAGGTGCTCGTCTGAGCTCCAATCCCTCGTCCCCCCCCTCGCCAATCTTTCACGAGAAACACCCGTCTGGCTGAAACTACTGTCAATAATTTTTCCACTCTTTATCTGTGCCTAAATCCAACCGTAGATTTCATGAGCAAAGCTTCTTTCTTAGAACTGCACGCCAGTGGAACTCTCTGACGTTTGCCTGTTTCCCACCTGACTACAACTTGGACGTCTTCAAGTCCAGCATAAACAAACTCCTGACAAACCGACCCCTTAAGTAAGACACTCTATCAAAACCCCTAATACCAATGATTACTACAATATTATCTCATTGATTACTGTACACGCAATAACCCTTATCCCTGAGTGGCATTCGGGCCTTGATAAGTGATGATCCCATGTAAAAAAAAAGACATTGTCTAAATCCATATTGTTTGGCAAAGAGAAGATTTGATTTTTGCGAGGTGGTGGATTAATGCTTGATTAATTAAGGTCTTAAAAATTTTAGCGAAGAGGGAGAGGAGACTAACAAGGCGCTAATTGAGACGGTTAATTTATTTACCAGATATCTTGTATACTAGTATCGCAGAGGGCATACCACGACTGTTTGGAAACTTGATTCAAAATTAGACTTACGTATACGATGATTTCAAACAAATAAAGAGAGATTGGAAATACAAAAAACTTAATTAATGGGTGCCTCACGAATTGAATCAAAGCAAGAAGAAACACCGTTAATAAGTGTCATCTTCCCATTTTTATACAACAACAACGACCCGTTTCTCGACCGATAAAAGTTGGGTTCTTTATGACGATAGGCGACGCCTCACAACAATGCCGAAGCCAGAATTGCACTAAAAGAAATCCATACTGACTTGCCTAAGAGATTTTTTGTTTTTTTTTACTGCAGGCGAAACACTTACAGTGATAATGTAGAGTCACCAAATGGATGAAATGCATCAGAAATTTCGACAATAACTTCGAGCATTAGTCAGTAGAAAAGACCCAATTCTCCTCCACAACTTGCCGTGATGAACGTATTGGACTACTAAACTCTGTCCCACCGCCAGACATTCTAGATATCCCACCTACCGGTTACCACCTTTCCTAGCATCTCGACAACTTTCTGCGTGAAAAATACTTAAAAAACGTCTTCATCGATTTCATGGCCACCAAATCGCAAGATTTTTACGTTACTAACATGAATATTTTTGTTTTGCGTTGGCAAAATATAAGAATATTTTTGTTTTGCGTTGGCAAAATATGAGAATATTTTTGTTTTGCGTTGGCAAAAAGTGTATTGATTCTGATGGTGCTTATTTCGACCATAAAATCTACATTTGAGTTAAGCAACCTTCATCTGAATAAAAGTTAAAATCTGCAAGAACTTTCTTGTCAATGTGATATATATATATATATATATATATATATATATATATATATATATATATACTTAATTTACTCACATAAAATTAATATAGGAAAGTATAGATTTATGTGTAAACTTTAAGTATTTACTTCAAAAGTGCTCAATACGTAGATAGATCTAGTTAGTAATTTATAAAATATATATGGCGATTAAGCTATACTGAATATTCCGCGTTTCATCCACTAGGACTCCTCAGGCTTATGCTTATAAGCCTGGAGAGTCCTAGAGTGGATGAAACGCGGAATATTCAGTGTAGTTTAATCGCCATATATATTTTATAAATTACTATATATATATATATATATATATATATATATATATATATACTAGCAAAAGTACCCGTCGTTGACTGGGTTCAAAAACAGTCTACAGAAATCGATTCTGATTTATTAAAGTATGATAGGTTATGAAAAGGAATGGTTGTAAAGAGATAGCTTCGAATTTAGGGGTATCAAAACCAAAGCAAAATATGATGAAAGTAAAAATAAAATAGATAAACTCCATAATTTATTATAACATACCTGTTCACACTGAAACACTTATCACAATATTCTGTGGATATATATTAAAGAACCTTGTTAAACTTTTCTGTGGAGGTCAGGCGCGAAAGAACACCCCATAATTTTATTATACCATATTTCTTCAAGCTGAAACATAGTAATCAAAGTATACTTACGCAGATAGATATGAAAAGTTTTTATTAAAGTTTGTGCCTATTTCCGAACGCAGACCCCACAATTTTATTATACCATCCCTATTTAAGTTAAAACATACTTATCAAAGTATTATTATGTACATCTATATCAAAAACTCTTGTAAACTTTTTTTTTTAATTTTTTATTTCCATACAGTGTGGACCAGATGCGAACGCAGACCCCACAATTTTAATGAACCAACGTTCTGCCAGATAGAACATAGCCAGTCCTGTGTCTCGATACATATACTATCATTATATGTAATCAGTTTTTTTTTTAATAATCAACCGTATAGGAACCTATTCGTGACCAGACACACACACATTCATCTTTATATATATATATATATATATATATATATATATATATATATATATATATATATATATATATATGGGGGGGTGCTTAATTCTAGAGTGGGTTAGTGCTTTAATGCCATGGTAGCATCTACTTTCCTCCCAGGTATTACCTACTCATTTGAAGAAAGAGGATAATATTAGTTAACTTTACACGAGCATATCATATCTCAAGTCGTGCTTTTTTGTTTATGACATCGATTTATATCATACTTGTAGGCATTATATACTCTTTTTCGTGAGGTTAATGTTTGATATAGTCTGTTATTATAAGCCAAGAATTATGTCTTGTTTTTAGAGAGGGGCATTATATTGTTTATTTCTAGTAATTTCATTCGCCCAGGGACTATCTCCTCCATAGTTAGAAATAAGTTTGTTGAACAAGGTAACATATTGGAATTTCACCAGATCATATCATTTAATCAATGAGGCATGATTATTAGAATTCTGTCAGCCATGACAACGTATGTTTTTTAACTTATATTATTCTATCAAAATATCACGGTACTGAATATAACCTTAAACTATATCCGATAGTGAGGCCCCAGCTTTGGGGCTTTGGGGAGTATGGCGCCACCCTTTAATTGCCATTGCTCCCAGGTCCACTCTGACTCGGAGTGGTAGTACCTGTTAGTATCTCAACTATGTGATTAAATAGAAACTGACTTGAAAAAAAATATATATATTCTATTAAAAAAAGATTTGCTTCAAAATAATTGGATTCGCCATAAAATAACCTGAAAAGGGTTGATATGCCGTACAACAAAAACAACAACCATGAAAATATCACTGGTAATGGCTGAGTGAACGAGAACAATATACATTAGTGAATTAAATAAAATATGCCTTTATACTGTACTGAGAACATTAGAAAGTTACTAGGTTCCAAAACTTGCATCCTCACAAGGTCAGAGACTGAATATTGCAACTGGCATGCGGATTAGTCTTGACACTTGCAAATACCAGAAGGAATTATCGTTTGAAATATTCTGTGTTGTTCCTAGATCAACAAAATCTCTTAGGCTAGATTTAACTGAAGAAAATTATAATATTATGCAAATCTGTCTTAAGCCCGTATTACGAAACACTTGAAGAATCTGCATCGTCTCTTCTTTATTCGATGGCCCTTGTGTAGCCTATCATTTGGTAGTTATTGATCATCGCTGCAATCCTCAAACTTTGCGTCGATAATCCATAAAACAGTTACCGAGATTCTATATCCAATTATTACTATACTAAACTTGATAATTGATCTAACTCGAAAGATGTCACTTTTTCCCAAAACGAATTAAAGTAATTCGTTTCCAAAATGGTGAACAATCAGATACGACATGTTATAGTCAACTTGAGGAAATGATACGGAATTTCAACTTAAACCCTTTATTTTAACTAGTGACACAATCACTTGCAACTGTAGTTGAGTCAAATAAATGAATAAATGTTCCGAAATATTTTAGATATGAGTTTATTATTTATATCATTGTTTAAATATGCGGATTACTCCATAAAAATTGTTATGCTTAAAATATTTATTGCTGACATTTTACCAGCACATTTTTCCGAAGTAGAGATATTTTAAACTAAACAAAAAAAGGCATATATGTATATATATATATATATACTAATCTTTCTATATGTTAAAATTAAGATTTTCTCTCTGTTTCTGCAAGGGTATCTACCAAACTCCTCTGTCATATTTTAATCTACACTCTTGGTAATCGATATAAAGTGATTGGGCCCTGTAAAGCAAATTCAATTTCGTTAGTAAAAATGGGGGCGGAACAATAAAATTATCGCCCTAAGAGGACGACATGATTCCATTTCTGTTTGATTCAAACCTTTTTTTTTTTTTTTTTGCAGGCCAGTTGTGTACAGATCCAAACAGCGATAGAAGAATTCTATCACGTCTGAATGTGACACAATATTCTCCAAACTAGATCAGAGATGAGTCGCGGTACAACTCATGCTCTCTACTGATCAAAGTTTTGGCAACAGGACCATCGCCAGCAGCCTCAAAATGCGAACCTGGACAGGTAAACGCTTGGAGGCACAACTCAACGAAGTTTCCGGCCACGTTTATGATCTCCGGTGTGGTTTTAAGTAAGGGTAATATCATACCACCTCACATCTTCGAAGTCGGCTTGAATATCAATACCAAAGTGTACCTTGTTGTGCTTAAGAGTGTGCTGACCCCTGGAGCAGTCACATGGCCGCTGGTAGATTTTGGGTGTGGCAGTAGGACTTGGCGCCGGTCCACAAGTCCAAAGAAATCTAGGCTTGGCGTCAGAAATATGGCTTAGAATTTGTATCCTTCTCTCACTAGTTCCCCGACCTGAATTTTTAACTGTACTATATACTCAAGTTATTCGGATCGATTTTTTTTAAATAAATGTTTTATACATAAATTTGTAGTGTTGTTTTCTTTAGGGCGACAAATTAATCGTTCCACCCTGTATATCTAAAACTATATTTCGAATTTATTATGTCATCACTATATCATTTTTAGATAATCAATTGTTTATTACTGCCATATCCCAAACTCCCCTCTTGATTCCAAATTTCTCTTCCAAGCGGAAACATAATTGCCAGCATAAAATTCTTTATTATCAAAATTTCTCGCGAGCATTCCCAATACATAATTTCTCGACATTCTATCTGGAAAAATACCTTTCATCTCGATACATATTTCTAAACATTCTATTTTACTAATATCAGCATCGTTCATGTTACCCCCCCCCCCTCCGGCAGTGTTCTATATAACATGTGGCACCCGCAGATTTACAGTATGTGTTGTTAACCAATTAGCCATCGTCACCCCCACATGGATCGTTTAAGTTGTTTAATTACAACATCTGAGTTGATTTTTTAAGGAGGGGATAAAAACCGTCTCCATCAGATATACTTTATAGTTACGTTTTTACGATTTCGATCTGGTATTTTCATTCTTTATTACCGTTTGCTTCAGAACTGAATGAAAGTCACACTAGGTGTTCACATATTTGCACACGCCTTCAGAGAATGCGAGTTGCAGCCACTTATTCTTTGAATTTTATTGCGACTGACATTCTAAGATTGTCCTCAATACAAGTCCCTTGCTATCAGTCATCATCATATCATATGGATCCAAAGTTTCTATAGTTGGCCATTGGTTTCCCGGATATATTTCTAGCCAGAAGTCTTTCTAAAAGGCATTAGGAAGTGAAGTTTGCCAACATCCGAAGTAAAAGTAACTTTTTTGTGGAAGAACCTGGATTCGAACTCGAAACACCCAGGTCGTCAGTTCGTGTCGATAACAACTTGACCTCCGTCACCTCCCGCTTAACTTCCGTGACTCGATGATAATCTATCTTTCGACGTGATATAGTGCTAAGCAAGAGAACATCTAGTTTTACAAACAGTTGGTCACTCAAAAAAAAATAAAAATTCTGACCACACGCACACATTTTACGTGCGGGCATCTTCGAAACGTTATTCTTACCTCTGATTCTTCTAGGAAATGTTGTAACTATTCTCATAAATTCAATTTTCCCCCCAAACATAACCCAGGCCCATATCACAAATCTCATGTGGAGCGCCCCCCCCCGCATATAAATATTAATGCATCGAATCTATCTCCAAACTTCTACCTCAAGATAGAGTGAAATAGAGTTAGTCAGAAAGATTAAGAAAGAGAAAGAAGGAAAGAAAAAGAGAGTAAGAAAAGTAGAGAGAGAGAGGAGGTTTAACAAAGAGACATCTTTCCTTTCTTGATGAAATCCGCAAGTCGATAGACTGTCTAAGATGGTGAATTTTAAATATTTTACCTAATCTTGCCATATGGAGTCACCGAAGAGTGTGGAAAAAGTCGGGCGGGGTGGTTTTGCGCATAGTTAGTGTCCCGGGGCGCTGTAAATTAATCAAATATTGACTGGGGGGTCTGGTTGGTGGCGTGGGTAGGTTTCATTGGGACGAGTTGTGCGCAGTGGGTTGACGTAGCGTTGGCTGCCTGGTTGATTGCGGCTGGGGCTGTGTAGAGGGTGAAGACTCAGAAAATGATTACAGCTTAACGGAGACAAATTGAAGGCTAAGCAGGGAGAAACCATTACGAGATGTAGGACGCCCACAGACACTCACCAAACCCGACCCTAATATTCTCTCAGTCGGGAGGGAGATGACAACAGGAATTGTTAAAGACACGGAAGAATGTGTAATTGTTTCTCTGATTATCGCCATATTGTTATAACAACATCGAATCGAGTGAGAGGCACGGTTTTATTAGTTTCCTTTTATATTGTTGGAACAATTTATCTCTATCTAGTAACCCAGCTTACTCTCTTTATCTCTCTCTCTTCCCCTCTCTCCATTTTATAGCCCTTCTTGCTATTTCTGTATATGCGTATATAATTGCTCACATTATGAGGGACAAGACAGCGTATGTATACACTCAAACTCATTTTAGCCGTGATGGCAAGGATTATATGACTGCGATCTCGTCGTTTCATGTTCGAATTCTGCCGTTACCATAATCCCAACTTTCATCATGGAACTTAGAAAATTTCACCTGTCATATTACTTGTATTGCTGAAAAAAAAGGGTAAACACATGCTAATAACAAAATGGTTTACAAGGAAATGTACACATTTTACTCATGTTACAATACACCTGCTTTCTCGATATATATATATATATATATATATATATGGGGGGTGCGTGCGTGTGTGAGTGCGTGTGTGTGAGCGTATGTCTGGGTATATACAATATAGACACATACACACACACACACATATATGTATATATATATATATATATATATATATATATATATATATATATATATATATATTCCTAGAAGTTCATCCACTGAAACATGTGTCTACCAAAAAGTGCTCAATGACTTAACATAGAATTTATTTATACAAACATTTATGGCTACATATGTGCATACATGTTTCTGTAGTCACCCGTTCTTGGGAGAAGTATGTCTTCATTCCAAGAATTTCCCGCATCAGGCTCGTTAGCCACAAGCGTGCCTGCAGTCGACGTGGAAAATTCCCTTCATAGAATCTTCGTTTGCGAAGTACTGCTACGAATATATATATATATATATATATATATATATATATATATATATATATATATATATATATAGAGAGAGAGAGAGAGAGAGAGAGAGAGAGACACAGAGAGAGAGAGAGAGAGAGATAGATAGATAGATAGATAGATAGATATAGAGAGAGATATACATATATATATTCCTGAGTTTACATCTATTTTAATGTATATATCTCTCATTATATCATCAAAATTAATTCAAATAACAAATTTAATAAACTTATATCTCGATATTACGATCATATCTACCAGTTGGTTGCATCACAATAACCAACGAGACGAATCATGTTTTCTATTTATTTATTTTTAATTTATTATTTCGGCGAATGCCGATATATATTTACGTGCGTTTCGCAACCCGTAACAAAATATATTTTCTTTGTGTTTGTTAGCTGCTCTTTAGAGATAAACAAACAATGATGAAAAAAGATCAGAGAAACAGTATTCCAAAGCAAAATAAATATTTCTATATGTGTATATCTTAACTTACACGCGTATTTATACAATTAAACTCATAGAAAACTATCAGGGTGACCTGACGTTGCTCGGGATTGAGTGATGATCAACGAACATTTCACATGCCTCTATGTAGTAACTTAGTATAAAATATATGTTATTCTACATTGCGCTGTTAGGAACCTACTGTGTCTTTTATAAAATTGTATATAATCTTCTTTTCCATTTAAGGAAAAAAAAAATTAAGAAATTTACGTGCCGTGTTTCAACCTACAGACCACATTATGCAAAGACTAAAATAATAATAAAAAGAACACGCTATGAACTTATCCACAGTAGAATGTTCACAGCCCGTTGTTCTATCATTGTTGCTAAACTATCAGATTGAAAAACAATGGCTTTACTGATGATAGATTAATTAAAATAACGGTTTCGATTATCGATTATTGGTAATGATCTGGGGTATTCTGAGACAAAACTTAACTAAGATCACTCCCGGACAGATACTTTAAAGTTCTGTAAATTTTAAAGAAAATCTGCTCAGCCGTTTCGTAGTCTATATGGAACTCACTCACACAAAGTGGCATTTATATAATTGTAGAGATAGGGATAGAGATACGATGGTGGTAAATAGGTTGAACTGAAATGGTGGTAAATACGTTGAACTGAAATGGTGGTAAATACCTTGAACTGAAATGGTGGTAAATACCTTGAACTGAAATGGTGGTAAATAGGTTGAACTGAAATGGTGGTAAATGGGTTGAACTGGAATGGTGGTAAATGGGTTGAACTGAAATGGTGGTAAGTACTTTGAACTGAAATGGTGGTAAATACTTTGAACTGAAATGGCGGTAAATAGGTTGAACTGAAATGGTGGTAAATACGTTGAACTGAAATGATCGAATCCAGTTCATTTTATAGCCTCGCTGTCACTATGAATGTTGAAAATGTTTGTGTTACGATCCAGAGCATAAGTATGAACTATAAAATCGAATCCTGATCAAATATCATGAGAAGTTACATTTTTACTCATACAAAAATCCCAGGTGCTCATATAATACTTATTGTCAGTCTGTTTGTATAAAATTTATTTATTAAATTCAGGGAGATTACCTCTGGCTTTCTGTTCTCCTATAATTTTCTTGTTTTTTAACTTGCTATGAATAAAAGCAATACTTTGTATATTATCCTGACCGCCAAAAAAAAAAACTTTCATTTTTACTTTCTCTACGTCCGCAAACATGCGTGCTTAGTCGAGGCCGCCGAGATATATTAATAACTAGCGGGGGTACCCGGCGTTGCCCGAGTGTTTGTTTCCGGGACGGGGGGTTATTTTTAAAAAATGTTATGGTAGGGAAGTAGGAAGGATCAAACCCGGAGTCATGAGTATAATTCGGAAAATAAAGTGTGAAAAAAAAAAAAAAAACATCTGCAACGTAAACAGTTCGGCCACCAAGAAAAGTCCATTCCAGTTGTTTAGGAAAAAAAAAAAAACGACTACGGTAGGTCGGCGCGAACGTGAAAATATAATGTGAATTGTCCAGCACGCTAACCACTACGCCACAGAGCACTGCAGCTTAGTTTAGTGATTTTAAATAACTTCACATGAAAGAACTACGAAGCCAAACCGGTGTTCTCTTCTCAACTGTTCCTTGTGAACGATCCCCAAACGTTGTTAAGTGGTGGCAGGGGGAGGAGGAATTTATGAGAGAGAAAATATTTTACCACTTCCATTGATCTTAACCGATTTGGGCCGTGACTTCTCAGCAGAAAAAGTATAGAAATCTAAGATTATCGAGGAATTTGAGAAATAATAAGCCTATAACACACCTCAGATATTGTTCTGCCGTTTGTGCATATTATATTTGCATGAAATATCTTGATTTTTAATCCTATTAAGGTCAAAATCAGACGGGAAAAAATGAGTTCATTTTATTTATATTGAGATGAGATGAGATGAGAAGAGAAGATATATCTCGGCCGCCTCGGCTTAGTCCACTCAAATAAGGTAGGGGAAATAACCCTCACACCAAGTTGCAGTCCCTCCTCTCACTCTCTCTTTCCCTCTGTCTCTCTCTCTCTCTCCTTCCTGTTCTCTCTCGCATTTTCTTTCGTTTCGCAAACTCTATTTCTTTCTATTCTAAAATCTTTGTTTTATGTTAACATGATACGGTCAAATAAAGTGTGCTTGTTATCAGTCGTAAGACGGTTTTTAAATCGATTTTTTAGCAGATTTTTGTATAAAAATTTATTGCTCAAACTTCTGATTTTCTTTTTAATTTTATTGTTTTTTTTTTTGTTATTTTTAACTTGCAATAAACATAAGCAATATTTCGTATACAAACCCGTTAAGAGTAGACGAGCTGCAATTTCCATAAAAATTACCGCTTCGCAAATCGATTAAAACTATATATGCAAATGTAATATTGCTTCTAGGTTCCCAAACCTGAAAATTAAAAATTGCAAATGAATATATTAGTGATGGGACGATTCCAATATTTCCTCGATTCCGTAACAATTTCCGATTTAATGTTAATTTACTGATGTCGATGAAATGACCGATTCCAATTCGAGATCCTAATAAATATCTATATATGTGTTTTTACGTATAGCGTTCTTATCTTCCCGATTATCGTAAAAACACATGTGCAGATATTTTCTTGAATATAAAAAGAAACACTTGGAAAAGTAGTGATCTACAGATGTTGGTTTTATGGGTTGTTTACAATCAATAATTATTTATTATTTTATAATTACTAAATATTTGGTTTTAAACAAAATCGAATAGAAAGTATCGTCTAGGGTATTAGAAATTATGCGCAAATTTTCTGATCTCAATACCAATTCCGATACGCGTCTTTCACACACACACACACATATATATATATATATATATATATATATATATATATATATATATATATATATATATTTGTATATAAGACGTCTTGATAGAGGTTTTTTTCTGCTCCACCTTTTATCTAATTTATGCTTAGGAGAAATATACTTTAGAAGAGTATTCTGGTATTTTCGAAAGTTTCTTTTTAACGGTTTATGTTTAAACTATATAAAAAAAAAGACTAAACTTTTAAAGACTAAAAACTCGGCGATTAATTATGACACTGCGTTCGGTGTTCATCAAAAGTCTTATAAAATTATGTACCCATAAAAATGTTTTATATATATATATATATATATATATATATATATATATATATATATATATATATATATATATATGTATATATATATACTAGGAATCGGAAAAATCAGAACGTTAGGGGGTATTGGCATCGATATCGGAATCGAAAAAATTATAGTCTAATTTCCGATTCCAAACCGATTCTTTAAAATTTGAATATAAAAAATTAAATAAGTAGAAATTGTTGTTTTTTTATTAGAAGTTGTTTTTTACAACCTAAGACTGAGTAGGGACACAGTATGGGTAATAAATAGGTCTATGACCACAGCATATTCTTTTCATTGTTTGGACTCTTGGATATATCCGACACAGTAAGGTACAATTAATCAATTTAGAACCATATCACACCACATAAAAGCATATAAGATATCAATGGATGCACACTCGAGGTTAAAAACAGGGAAAAGAAAATGCTGTTGTCATAACTATTTACAGATGTAGCATTAATTAGCAGAGTTTAATTTATATTATTTATTGGCCATTAATTGAGAGATAACTTGCCTATTGCCTTGGTAATTGTTTCGCATCTATTCGCTAAAATGTCTATGTTCCCTCGTCGTTATTAAAAAAGTTTTATATGCTCTGGTCGGTGGAGAGGTGTAAATTCCACTGTACATTTTAGTGTCTGTCATCGGCTTCTTATGGAATAAAATTTCATGGTACCTATTTGGACGCAAGGAAATCTTTTGCGGATGCGGCAATTGCTATTCCAAACATATCGAAAACCCATTCCCAGATGTAGACTCTCCAAACCTAATTTAATTTGTATTTATTAGATTTTATTGTAAGAAAAGTAAACATCCTAGATTCCACTGCCTATTCAATATCACAAATTAAAAAAAAAAAGCTTTTCGTTCCTATTTAGAAAATGGTCATATGTTGTCTATAAGAGAGTTCACACTTTAATATCAAAGATTTGACATGGTCGATTTTTTTTCTGACGCTGCTTTTATCTGATCACCACATCCTTGGAAATATTTTATGGTTCCTTACATTTTGTTTGTTTTAGCACAAGTGAAAATATACATGAAAACCTCACAAGTGGATCAATTTAGATAGAATAGATAAAGAGCAAACATTGAGAAGTTTATAAACTAAAAAAAAAATAAACAACTTTCATTTACATCTAAAATTCCCCAAACATATGAGATTTTTAGGTTAATGTGAGTACACTGAAACGTTATTTTAGAATTTACGATGGGGGTTCAGCAACGAAGTACAATGTAAAGTGGTATTATTTCAGTACATTATAACTTTTTAATCAGCTAAATAATTTTTACCACTAATTCAAATGACAAAATCATAAAATTATATGTAATGGCTATATTTTTCGTATTGCCACCCGTACTTAGGGTTAGTAGTAAGACAATACTATATATTAATACGATAGCGTGTTTGTTATTTATTTTGTGTGTCAAGATTACATCCGAGTGAATATTGTTTAATATTTATAGTTTCCTATTTCTTATAACGAATAATTTTACCAAGAATTCTTCATCAGTTTTGGTTTTGATTTTGTTTATATCTGACGATATTATATATATATATATATATAATTATTACTATAATTATTTTAATACCTAATCAGTTAATTAACTAAGGTTTCCTCCTTTTGGGAATCATCAGTGCAAGGAATTACGATTACAGTCAGTCGGGAGATTCAGACCTGGTCACGAAGCCATCTCTGACTCCATTAGCAAGAAGCAAACCACACAGCCAACATTAACCGCAAGAAATACAGTTGAAATAAACATTTATATCAATATTAAATGTCTATACAGCTAGAGTGATCTTACGATTACAACATTATCTGCACATGTGACCGACTTATTTCAGCTTGGAGTGCTCAACAATAAGGACAGAGTTCTTAACATAATTATTGCTATAATAATTTTAATATCTACAGACACTAGTGTTTCATCCTTTCAGGAATCATTGGTTAAATATTTTCCATGTTTAATGATGATGATGCTGATGAAAACTTTTTTTTAATTACTTACCCCATCTGGAGATCGAACGCAAAATTAAACTTATGCCTTCTTTCCACCAAAGTTTCTGGCCTTCAGAAACTTCTGAAAGATAAAAGAATTTTATTATAAATAATTTTACCAAGAATTCTTCATAAGTTTTGGTTTCGGTTTAAATTATAGCCGATTACACTTAAGTCATCTATTTTTTTATAAATGATTTTTCAATAATTCTTCGTAAGTTTTGGTTCCAATTTCGATTATAGCTGATTGAACTCCAGTGATTCATTTTTTAAAAAATATTTTTACCAAGAATTCTTCATAAATTTTTGCTTAGCTTTCGATTATACCTCAAGGAACTCAAGCTGATGCAACCGAGTCATGTGGATATATGTTTGTTTTTTTTTGTAAATCGCAACTTTATAATATATAAAAATTCATTGAACATTTACTCTATACGAGATCTGCAATAATTATATTTTATAATATATTTTTAATATATTTTATTAAGTGTACTTTACGACCTGGCTACGCCGGGCGTCCCGGCTTGCTTAGATAAATACTTTTGCAGTTTTAACAAGAGTTACAATAATATCAGAGTATATCTATTTACGCCATGAATACCAATACCAATATATTACATATGAATGAGCCACTGTGGAATTTCACAGAAAAAACTAACGTAAGACAAACGAACGATGAAAACAGAAAAACGAACATGTAAAAAATTGGCTTAAATAAGCCTGTTTCAATATTAAAATTTAAAAAATCGGTGGGTACCCGGGTGTTTTTGGGTGTCGCTAAGAATAAGCGAAGTAAAAGAAAAAAAACAGGTGGGTACCCGGGTGTTTTTGAGTGTCGCTAAGAATAAGCGAATTAAAAAAAAAAAAACAGGAAAACGAACGTTACGTGAAAAATGGCTTAAATAATACAGGGTTCAATATTTAAATATAAAAAATCGAAAAAATAAAAAATCTCACACCACGATTCAAACCCAAAACGTTTAGATAATGAACCAAGGCCTTAACTACCTGGGCTAAACCGACGCATCTGAAATTTGTAAGGTTTTTCAACTATTTAAATTAAATCAGGTCAGGACGTCATGACGTCATCTGACGCATGCGTTGTTGACCCCCCCCTGTCGAAAATTGTTGATTTCGGGCTGAAAAAGTTAACGTTTTTCTTTCTATCTCTCTCTGATTGTGTCTCTCTCTCTCTTTCTCTCTCTCTCTCTCTAACTTCGACTGTTACTAAAAAAAATGGCGTCTGGCTGTTTTTTTATTGTAAAAACTTCGATCGTTAATATTTTTTGTAAGCGTATTTTTTTTTACTTCACATTTATGGCTTGTTATTGTTTGGCTAAGTATTTTTAATGTGCTAATAAAATTGGTAACGTTGTCATAGCGTAGAAGTTCCTAGTTTAGCTTGTGTGAGGGTTAATTTTTATTTTACCGATAACAACAATTTTTAAATTCAGACTGCCATTAGAGCTTGCTGAGGTCAGGATCACGTGACATGACTCAGCGGGTTTTTAATACAAGTTGACCCAAAATAAACGGCCCCGTGTATACTTTATGTAGAAGAGTTGGCGCCCGTATTTTTTTGGGCAGTTATAAATCAATTTTAAAAAATGTAATGTTTAATATAAAATGTCACATTTTTGGGGCCCCCCTGCAGAAAATCGATCAGATGACGCACTTCTGATGGTCCTTTTGGGCTAATTTTTGATATTTGTTGTCCGGAGAGATGGGCTTTAATATGATACCAAGTTTGTGAATCTTTGTTCCGTCGGTCAAAAGTTTTAGCAGACACACAAACAAACATACATACATACATACATTTTCGCTTAGGTATTTAATTATTTAATTATTATAGTAAAAAAAAAAATAAATAAATAATTATATATATATATATATATATTAGATGAAGTACCCGGCGTTATCAGGTTTTATTTGATATATGTGAATATATCGTCCTCATACATAATTATCTCATTGATTAAACGATACATTAATTCATAATGACTTTGTTTTCCATATCAGGAGGTTATAACAGTATGTGCTTTATATTTTATACAGGTCTTCCTATTAGCACAAATTCTCTTTTCTAGTTTAATCTTTTATCTTTTAGTTCTTCTTCTTTCAAAATATGATGCGAGTATCTGTGTATTAATACGATAGAGCTGTTGAATCGTAGAATTCGTTAAAATATATCGAAAATCGTGCAAATATTCGCATTTATTAATACAAAATATGATAAGAAAGGTTTTTTAAAAGTGACTTAAAGCCACTAGCTAGAATTGAAAGTATAAGACATCTGGCTTTGCAGCCGCGTTCTCTACCGATGGTTGTATCGAGACAAAGATAATAGAGGCTAAATATTAATGGACGTGAAATAATGGATTTCATGTGATCAAAAAGAAATTAATTCAGGCCGCATTTCAACATGCCGATATATGTCTATATGCTTTGTTCATCAACACAAACAAAGATTTTACGTGTTATAAATCATCCTTGGTGTATAATTACAATTTTCTGTTAATTTCAGTGTCATGTGACCAGTAGTTTAAAAGTTAACCTATTAAATATGCACCAAGCTCCTTGGCCTAACGTTCACAGGAAACATGAGTTGGAACAATTACATCGAGGGCATTGCCAGGGCCGCTGCAAGGAAGGTGGGCTCTCTCTACCGTGCTAGAAAACTACTAACACCCGAAAGTATCCTGTACCTCTATAAGGCAACCATTCGCCCATTTATGGAGTACTGCTGAAATATTTGGGCTGGTGCATCTGCTGCTAATCTCTCGCTCCTTGACAAGGTTCAAAAGAAAGTCGCAAATCTGATAGGCCCTAAACTGGCATTTAAGCTTCAGCCTCTGTCCCATCGACGAAACGTTGCATCCTTCTGCCTGTTCTACAAGTATTTTAATGGTGAATGCTCTGATGAACTGCAAGCACTTGTGCCCCAACGACGTGACCACCCTCGACAGACCCGACAAGCTGCAAAATCCCACCCCCACACTGTAGAGATCCCTAGATGTAAAAGATCCTTCTACTCCAGTAGTTTCTTCCCCAGAATCGCTAGACTTTGGAATTCCATTCCAGGTCACTGCTTCCCCAACTGTACTGACATGCAGAAATTCAAGTGCAACGTGAACCAACATCTTGCTGCCCAAATCCCTACATAGTACCCCAGTAGTTGTTGCCCCTGATAGTAGCCCCCTACACCAAAGTGGCAATGTACCTTATTTGGGGGAAAATGTAATAAAAAAGATGTAATAAAGAAAAAAAAACACACACACACACATATCTACTCTTTTATTTATATGGATATAAGTGCGGTTTAACAGGTGCTTCTGCAGTTTAATTAACCGTTTTTCTGACATAACGTGCGGATATTTACCGAGTAGAATACCATTTAACATTTCACAGAATTCTTTTGTTTAACTTAAACTGCAGAAGTACCTGTTAAACTACACAAGTTCTATAATTGAATACCCCCCACGAAAAAAAGAACGAAAAACATAAAAATATGTTAAAAATTTGTTAAATGAGGTCAAAACTATTGTTTTATGAAAATTATTTGTTCTAATTACTATTAAATAAGGTGAAAACTCTATTTTATGAAAAATATTTCTTGTCATTTAAAATCTCCGCCATGTATTTATGCGCTTTGTGTAAGGTCAAATGACTATGCGCATCCGCACACGAACGTACATTGCAGTAAGAAATCGATCGCGTGTAGCGTAATAGAAGCCGGTAAAACGGGGCAAATAGTCATATGTTGTATGTGTCCATACTTTGCAAGCGGTAAATTTGCAACGGGTTTGATAGTCAGATTCGTTGTCAGCGACCTCGAATACCCCTAAAAAATGAGTGATCAGTTTACTGTTGCAGCGTAAGGTAGTATTTATCTATATTTATTAATGCGTGTTTATCGTTAAAATATTTGCCTACCAAACTCCGTTCAGTTTTTGTTCTACGAAATTAAACTTAATATATGAGGTAGTCATTATATTTAGCTGGAGAAAATGGGTGCAAAAGAGTGAAAATAAAATTATGAAATTTGCCAGGTGAAGTTCAAACGATGGCATTACGATTATGCATGCGTAACGTAATAGGCATTGGTTCATTTCTTAATGTTTAGCCTCACCACAACTATGTCTTCATAACTCTATCATGAACGTCAAATGAAAAAGTAAATCACAAGCTAAAGGTTTTGGTTTTGATCCTCGGTGGTAGCGCACGTATCTTTTTTTTTAATCTTTTAAATCGTTCTCATAGGTCCAATATATCTATATAATTATAAAACTCAAATGACCTTGTAACGATGTATGTAACCTACTTTCCGGTTTACGGCATCTGGTTGCGCATGCGCGCAATGTCTGCGCACTGAAATATTAACGTTATTATTTCGAAATTATTATTTAACATGGGAAGAGTCGGGTTTAAAATAACTTAAACGCAATACAGAAATGAACGATGTAAAAAAAAAGCCTACAGTATTAACAATTGTTTATTTGGATAATTTAAACGCGAAAACAAAAAGAAAAGAGCAATTGAGACGCTGAAATATTAATGTTATTGTTTCGAAATTATTATTGTATATGGGAAGAGTGGGGTTTAAAATAACTTAAACGTAATACAGAAATTAACGATGACAAATAAAGCATATATATATATATATAAATTTGAATTTAACTATAAGTATTATGGTATTAGTTCAGTGCACATTTACCTATACGTATGGCCAACCACTTATAATTCAGTAACTGCAAATTTTTTTTTTAAATAATCAATTTAATAAATAGAACGGCTCATAGAAATCTATCTCTACTCTTTTTTCATTTTAATATACTTTCATAGAAATGTTTCTGTTATGTCAAAAAATAAACTATTTTCTTTACATCACAAGTATCACGCTCAACATGAATTCCGTAGCTAATATAACATACTGACCCAATGGGTCACGGGTAGTCTAGCTATATTATAAATACGGAATTTGCATTAATAAAAAAATAAAAAATTCAAATTTAAGCATAATTTACGACCGCACAGTGCTGGGCGGTCTACTAGTATATATATATATATATATATATATATATATATATATATATATATATATATATATGCATACATATAATGAAAATAATGGAAATAGTATTCCGACAAAATAGAGAAATAAAAAGGAACAAACCGTATTATGTGTTCATCAACGTTTCGTCTTTATTTCTTGATTTCCTCTGGATGAATGGGATTATGAAACAAAAAATACCAGTACAAAATATTTGAAAATGTTTCACGTGCACAGTGTGATGCAGTTCTATTTTAGAAAAACGGAAAAAGACGTTGAAAATTCAAAAAGGAGGGGGTGGCGCTGTTAAAGAGAGGGAAATTTTAGTGACGTCATATAGTCGTTAATGTAATTTAAAAATATGAATGCAGTTAATATTCTTACTGGAAAAAACATATATCTGTTGAAATTCAAATATAGGTCTGTAACAGAAATGAAATGAGTGTTATTTATGTAATTTGTTGATTGAGATTATGTGTTAATTATTACAAGAGATGTTTGAATGGTGTGAGAAGGTTAACCTGTGTCTACAGTTAAATAATGTTCTTTTAATAAAAGTTTACTTATTAATGGCGCTATGTTATAGAAACCCGCACGTGGTTTGATTGTGCTTGAAATTGCGATAAACGCAGATTCAAGAAGTCTCCGGTGCGGGTTTTTTTAAATAAATTAAACTACTTTTGCCTGTTTAAAGTCAAAAGTTTGATTATGCTGCAATGAATGAGAGAATAATGCACTTAGAGAATTGCTATTTTTTATATCTCTTTTATGTTCACTGAGCCTTTTTTCCAATTTACGTTGAGTTTCACTAACGTATTTATCATGGCAATTTTGGCAAGGAATAGTGTATATACCTCCATTGGAAACTGGTTTGTTATGGAGATGTTTTGTAGTTTTTAATATATGTCTTATGGTTAGCGATGTGGTTTGTACGATAGGAATTTCTAGTTTGTTTAGTGTGTTACAGATTATTGTATTATTGGTGGGTGTAGTTAAAAGAAGATGTCTGTTTATGAGAGAAAGGTCTGGTGTATATGATTTTTTATTATTATTTATTCTGGAAAATATTTGTGTGGCTTTTCTCTTAGAATTCAATATGAAATATGTCGGATACTGTAAGGTTTTAAAAATGTTTGTGAGGTATTTGAATTCTCCGTCCAGATATTCAGGACTGCAAATTCTGAAAGCGCGTAAGAAGAAACCAATTATCATCCCTGTTTTTATTTTATTATTATGGTGTGAGTAGAAATGTATGTAATCATTTTTGTGTCTAGTTTTGCGGTGAACTTTACAGTTTATTATTAGATTTTATAATAAGTATGTCTATAAAAGGTAATGAGTTATTGTTTTCTGTTTCATAGGTAAACTTTATGGAAGGTTCGACTGAGTCTAATTTGTCTCTAATGATATTTATGCGCGCATTTTCCGGAAGAAAAATTATAATGTCGTCAATGTATCTGAAATACTCTGTGTTTGGAGGTAATCTGAATTTGAAAGGACCAGATTCTAGTAATTCTAAGAAAAGGCAAGCTAATACACCACTGAGAGTGTTACCCATAAGAAAACCAAAATTTTGTTTATAGAAATTGTTATTGAAATGAAAATAAGTCATGTTAGTTATAAGTCTAATGAATTTTATAAGAGTGTCGGGAGAAAAAAGTAAGCTAATGTTAGATTTTTTAAAATGTTTAAGGAGTAGATTCAATCATTTTTTAATGGGGACATTAGTATATAATGATGTTATATCTAAGCTGTGTATAGTTTTGTTTTGTACATTAATGTTTTTATTTTGTTCAGTAAATCTCCGGAGTTCTTTATGTGGGAGGTGCTGATAGTACCCAGTAGTTGAGTCAAAACGTTGGATATGGCACGTGCAATTTTATGTGTTGCCCTACCGATGCCGGATATTATAGAGCGCATAGGGATATCTGGTTTGTGAGTTTTGAGGAGGCCATATAGTGACGGAACATTGGGGTGGTATATATACATATATATATATTTGTGTGTGTGAGTGTGTTTCATAATTTTATTCGGCGTACAAAATTTAATTATTGCAATCATGACAGGAACACTCGTTTTTGATGTTCATGATTAAAAGTGAGAAATGAGAGAGAACAAAAAACAATTTTATGGGGGAGACCAGCTGACAGGTTTCGCCCTCACATTTCATAAGCTGGATAGAAAGATTTACTTTTTTTAAAAATTTTAATAATAAAATCGTGTGAAATGGGAGATATAGTGTATTAGAAAAAAAAAGCACGGGGTGCACTATATTTCTAAAATACTGAAGCGTATGATATCACCTAGAGACTGATTATCTTCCAACCTAAAAGACATTGCCTATCAGAAGTTTGCCAACCAGATTTGCTCAACAATGGAAAGATACTGTTTTCCTTCAAATGTACATGTCGTGTTCTTTACGAAACCGTTAATGGAATCCTGTCGCAAAGACGTTTTAACCCCCACAATAATAATGTAATTTATAACTTTAAATGTAGTTGCAGTGCTGACTACGTGGGTCGGACGTCGTTAAGACGTGATACTAAAATGAACGTTCACGTTAGTTATAATCAATTTTCGACGTGGTGATAACATGCTCGAAAGTATTACCGTCATTCTAAACATTTGATGACGTAAGCACCTCCGATGTAATTAATCATTTTAAGATGAAGTTACTTTAATTTGATAAAAATCTTCAATCTCTTTTGGTAAATGAACATTTGCTGCGAATGTGCGCTTCGTTTATTTTTCAGTCAATTTCGGTTTGGTTTCTAGAGGAGGTTTTCAAGATGGCCACCGTGTTTGATTTCGAGGCAATTTTCTCGTTTGTTCATTCGAATGATCTCTAAAGACGTCGTCTGATCTCAACACACAGCGATCACAGATTTTCATTTCCTCTTGTTCCCTTGACTCTCGTTCGCCTTAATCGAACATATGTTATCTATTCTCGTACAGCATTCAGAATCGTATACCTTCGCATACAAATGTATATATATATATATATATATATATATATGTGTGTGTGTGTGTGTGTGTGTGTATATATATATATATATATATATTTATATTTATATATATATATATATATATATATACATACATAAATATAGGGAGAGAGAGTGAAAGAGAGAGAATGAGAGAGAGAGAGAGGGAGGATAGGGAGTAAATTGAATTAATGTATAAGGAGAGATCGAGAGAGGATAGCAAGGCAGTAAATTAGAAATATATATATATATATGTATGTATATATTTACATATACATACATGCATATATATGTACACACACGCACCCATACACGCACACACAGACACGCAAACACACACATACACATATATATATGCATATATATATATATATATAGAGAGAGAGAGAGAGAAAGAGAGAGGGAGAGAGAGAAAGAGAGCGACTATAGAAAGTAAATTAAAATTATATATAAAGAAGGTGAGGGTGGTAAATATTGGTTCTGAAAAGAAATGGAGAAAGAGAACTGTATATATATATATATACATACATACATATATATACACACATCTGTATACATATATATATACATACATATATGTATATGTATATATACATCTATATGTACATATATATATATATATATATATATATATATATATATATATATATATATCGAGTGAGTGAAAGGGAGAGGGAGACTAAAGAAAGAGAGAAGCGAGTCTTATGTTACGGTTAGAGATGCGATTTATCTAATGACCTCGGAGATATGTGCTTTCAGATAAGAATTTATTGTTCGAGCGGCGTTTCTTTTTATTGGTACAACTTAAGCTACGAAGCCTTCCGGCAATGTCATCTCGCCCTTGGAAAAGTAATCATGAAAATTTTAGTATAAGTACAGGCGAAAGTATCCGAATTTGAGAAGAAAGATAAGGAACTCTTTAAGAACGAACAGAATAAAAGGAAGGAAATCTGTAAAAAAAAAAAAAGGATCTTAAATAGATAGAAAGTAAGAAATAAAGAAGAAAAGGAATAAGATTAAGAGACGAAGAGAACTAAAAAGAAAGAGGCAGAAATATAATCGTTGTTAACGGAGAACATTTAATGAAAGAAAGAAAAAATACACATGAAAGACGAAATTGAAAAAAACGCAGGAAAAAAGTGAAAAAAGGAGAAAGTGAATGACGACGTAGAAGATAGATAAAGGGAAGGAAATTGGAAACAAAGAGAAAAAGATGGGAGAAAATCAATCAATCTATCTATCTATCTATCTATCTATAAAAGTATACGTGTCTGTGTGTCTGTCTGTCTGTGTGTCTGTGTGCATTTCCCTACGCAATAACTCTGTCAATTTTTAGTCCACAGACTCGAAAATTGATAAACAGAGTATTGAGATAAGGAAAAATCTATGTGGCCAGTTTTCAGGCAGAAATTTGGCTATTAAGGTGTAAAGGTTCAACGATTTGACCTACCAAACTCCTCCGACAATTTTTGGTCTAAACCCTTGAAATTTTAGATATAGGTTTCTTGGACATGGGTCTAACTTAATAACTTTATTTGAGCCCAAAACAATAAATGTTAAAGGGTCATAATAGGGGTCAAATTTTAAAAAATTGACCGTTTTTTTTTTTGTTTGTTTTTTTTTTTTTGCTCAGCACACACCTCCAAACACTCGGGCAACGCCGGGCACCCATGCTAGTATATCTATAAAAGTGAAAGTGTCTGTGTGTCTGTGTACATTTCCCTATGAAATAACTCTCTCAATTTTCAGTCTACAGACTGAAAATTTTTATATACAGGGTACTGAGATTTCGGAAAATTTTTGTGATCTGTTTTTCGCAAGAAATTTGGCTGTTAAGGGGTCAAAGTTCAAGATTTGACCTTTGAGAACTCCAGCAAACTCCTCAAACAATTTTTGGTCTAAACACTTGAAATTTTAGATATAGGTTCCTTGGACATGGATCTAACTTAATAACTAGATTTGAGCCCAAAACACAAAGGGTTAAAGGGGGTCATAATAGGGGTCAATGTTAAAAAAATTGACCGCTTTTTTTTTTTTTTTTTTTGCTCAATGTGCACCTACAAACAGCCGAGCAACGCAGGGCTGAAATGCTAGTCCTTGGACATGGATCTAACTTAATAACTTGATTTGAGCCCGAAACACTAAATGTTAAGTGGTCATAATAAGGGTCATAGTTAAAAAAAATTAACGTCTACGGTTTCTACCAAATAGCTTAGACAAATTTTTATCTAAACATTTGAAATTTCACATAAAGGGTATTCAGAGATAGGGCAAGCTTTTTAATCGGTTTTGGTTGAAAATTTTTAGTTACCAATATATAAATGTATGTATGTATGTATGTATGTATGTATGTATGTCAGGTCATGTCATATGCTACTGGTACCATGTAACCCAGTACTACCTGCCTCATGGTCGGGTCACCGGCGTCTAAACTGGTTCCCCCACCAGACTTGTTTGGTGAGGAGAGCGGCTAGTCTCCCTGAAGGATTAAAAACAAGACCTTTCAAAGGGCGAATGAACTCTTTTCTGGGTCAACGGCCAACTAGCACCGTGTATATTTGTGTGTGTATATGTGTATTGGGGTAGAGAGGGCTCCCGTAAGCCGTGGTGAAGGCAACCTTTCTAGGAGAAGCAAATCTCTGATTTAAAAAACCATAAAGCGGAATATAATTACCCGCATTAAGCTGGTCTGCAGTTTAATTTGTTGCTGGCTATCTTGCTCTTGCTTGTTGCTGGATCTCAACATTTTGAACCGAGAGAGAGAGACTTAGCTGTCGTACAAAGCTAAGACTTTGTAACATCATATTTGTATAGATACTCCCTCGGGCATTTGGGCTCATGGATTTTAAATGTCTGAGGGAGTGGCACTCGTCTGACAAGACGTTGCAATCATCATCATGTATGTATGTATGTATGTATGTATGTATGTATGTGTGTATCTATGTATGTTGGCATGTCCTACTAAAACTTTCGACAGAGGCGACGGATTTTCTCAAGATCAGTATCATTTTGAAGTTCGACCTTTCAGACGACAAATATTGAAAAATTGGCTAACAATATTAATATCTTCACCTTAAACTGGGCACTTTTCTACAGGATGGTCGCTTTTTTCGCCGATATTTTTGAAAGTCATCCTCCCCTTTCGATTGTCTAGCCTTAATTTTTAAAAATTGTTCTTCCGGTTTGGCGGTGGTCGTAACAGCATAGATGTCAGTTTTTTTTCTCCGTTCTTTTCCTCCTTTTCGGTACGAGTTCGAGCCTGCCTTCCTACTTCCAGTTTTTTTTTTTTTTTTTGCTTAACATACACATCAAAACACCCGGGCAACGCCGGGCTGAAATGCTAGTATATCTCTAAAAGTGAACGTGTCTGTGTATCTGTGTGTCTGTGTGTCTATCTGTCTGTGTGGGTGTGTACATTTCCCTAAGCAATAACTTTATCAATTTAAATCTACAGACTCGAAATTTGATATACAGGTTACTGGGATGTGGGAAAATATTTGGATCCGTTTCCGGCCAGACATTTTTCTGTTAAGGGGTCAAAGTTCAACGATTTGACTTTTATAGAAGTATGAAACCCCTCCGACAATTTTGGGTCTAAACACTTCAAATTGTAGATATAGGCTTCTTGAACATGGATCTAACTTAATAACTTGATTTGAGCCCAAAATAATAATTAAATTTTTAGGGATCATAATAAGGGTCAAAGTTTAAAAAAGTTGACCTCTGCGGTCACTACCAAATTACTCAGACAATTTCTGGTCCAAGCATTTGAAATTTTACATGAAGGATATTCAGAGATAGAGCAAGATTTTTAATCGGTTTGCGTCGAAAATTTTTAGTTACCAATATATAAATGTATGTGTGTATGTATGTTTGCATGTACTACTAAAACTTTCGACAGAGGCGACGGATTTTACCAGTATCGTTTTAAAGCTCGACTCTTCAGACGACAAATACCGAAAGATTGGCTAAAAAAATTAATTCCTTCACCCTCAACTGGCCACTTTTCTACAGGGAGAGGTCGCTTTTTTCGCCAATTGTTCGACAGTCATCCCCTCTTTTCGATTGTCTAACATTAATTTAAACCTAGGTCACTTCCGCTACCAGTTTTTTGACGCAAAGATGCTGAGGACACAGACCAAGCCATTGTGAGATGAGAACTCAGCACGCAGTCGAAGAGACGTACAGTCGGCCGAAGTAAAATGTTGCCACACAGACTTAGGGTCGTGCACGATTTGTTTGTTAGAAATTTTCGAAAATTTAGATTGGTTGTGACTACGTAGAAAAATAAATTTTTGATCATAAAAGGTCGTTCATTTCAATCATACATCTATATAGATCTTCCAGTTGTTGTTGAAAAATAGCGGCTTTGCTTTTCGATCAACCATCATATGAAATAAAATAAAAATTCTCGTGAATGCATGTTTATATATATCTATATCTATATATATATATATATATATATATATATATATACATATATATATATATATATGGACATGCATTCACGATAAATTATTTTTAATTTTTTCTCACTACCTCTGCTTTTCACTGTTTTTCATTTTTACGCTAGTATGATCTACTTTATACTTGCCATTTCATTAAATATTTTGCAAACAATATCTTATTCCACATTTTGCTAACTCCTCTCTTCTAAAGAATTTTTTCGAAACCCCGCAAATTAAGGACATTCCATTTAATTTGTGTATCTTTTACGAAACATAATTTTTTTCTTACTCTAGCTGAAGTGTTTCAGCATATTTTATTAAATTCTTTAACTTTTATATCACTATATAACTATATATATATGTGTGTGTGTGTGTGTGTGTGTGTGTGTGTGTGTGTGTGTGTGTGTGTGTGTGTGTGTGTGTGTGTGTGTGTGTGTGTGTGTGTCTGTATGTGTGTGTGTGTCTGTTTATTCTAGGGAAAATATATTAGAGAAATTCTAAAGTGTATTTAAATACAATCAATTAGAAATCGAAAATGAAACGACACCACTTCCGGTATGATAGCTGGCGAGTTAAAGAAGACGCAGCATTTATGGCGTGAATCGCTGCGGTACAAATGCATCCATTCACTTGAAAGCCATTTGGAATTCAACCAAATATGGTTTCCGGCCCGAGGGAGGTTACTTGTGTCACACTAAAGGGAATATTTCGCACAGCTCAAAGATACTTCATTTTGTCATCTCCCCCGGGATGAAAATACACACATACCCATTTAAATGTTATTTAACTCAGTTTCGTACACTTAAGATTTGATAATGTTTATTTATTATTTGCTTGTTTTTATTTTATCATTTTCTTTTTTGTGTTTGCTTTTAACTTCAGCTTGTTGTTTTCGCGGCTTACAATTAATTTTTTCATACGATACGTTGATATCCAAAGCATTTATGCAGGAGTCTCATTAAATCTTAAAATTTGAGTTAATTAAGCAGTTGAGTTACTTTACTTCTCCCTAATTTACAATATAAACTTATTTCGTTTAATAATTACAAGAAACCCTCTCAAGCACTAATAGTAATGACTAATGATACAGGAGCGGAAAGCACTTTGTTCAAGCTCCTTATATTAACGTTCACAAAAATATGAATTGCATCAAATACGTCTAGGTTCGTTGGTTTATCGTTTTTGTTTTATGGCATATCAACAATTTTCAGGTTATTTAATGCCGAATCCCGTAATTTTTCTAGGTGAGAATGAATCTGGGAGTAATGGCAATTAAAGTGTGGCTCTACACTCTCCAAAGGAACGAAAAATATTAACTTTAACTTATCGCAGACTTAGCACCTACTTAACTTTCGTCCGCCGTCTTTTTGTCAACTGGTAGCTGGCATATCATGTCTTTCTAGAGCGAAAGAAGATTACTATTTCCGGATAACTTGGTCGAGTGCCTATCTATTGATAGAATAAAAGTCGTTACGTTCGGATGTGTAAAATATTTAATTTATGTTTTTTTTATTGTTAAAAACGTTCTAACTTTTTTTTTATAAAGTCCTAAGTTTATCTACTTTAGTAGAGAATAATTTCCGGCATTTTTTTTTTCGTTAGTTGCCGGCATTTTGTTTGTTTTCATCGTTTACTTTGTAGCATGGGGGTGACGGATAAGACAAGGAGAATACAGGCAAAATACATAAATAAAACACGAAAAACAAGTTTAAAAACAAGGTAACATAAAACATTTAGGATTAACTTAATCCGACTTCTATAAAGTTTATAATGACAAAAGAGAATCCATTTATATAAGGATGAAAAAGCATTAACTACATTAAATAGAAATTTACCTAGTACCTGCATAAGCCGATTTCGCAAAGGTCTTCAATTTTAAAACAGAACAAGAAATACCGACAATACAAAGGGGTAGACAATTTTTTTCTGGGGTTTTACATCAGCTTCTAAAGAAAATATTTGTTCTACCTTTGGGGCTTGTTTTAACGGATCTTGAAAGCTGCAAATAATATTTCATCTAAAGAAAAGAACAAAAGGCTCGGCTGAATTCTCATCAACTTTTAATTTCAACTTTATTCCTCATTTGTACATTTGCACGCTTATTCTAATTTCATTGACATTGATATTGTCGTGATGGTTTCTGCTGTGTTCATAGCCATTACAACCGATTGCCTGCTCGTCTGTGTGTAGCAAACTCTTACTAACAACTGACCAAACTCTTCGCGTATCAAACGATTTTCCCTCTTTCTAATCACAGAATTAATACAAGCATCCTGAAGAATCAAATCACGTTTTTTATCAGCTAAAATTCTTAACCAACTTGTTTTATATTAGTATTCCACAGTTAAGATTCTTCTTTTCTATCCGAATATTTTTTCCATTCTTATTTTTCCTTTATTGCATTTTTCACGCTTTCCATGTAGATTTCGATAACAATTAATAATAATAATAATAAGTTTTTTAGTCACTAGACATTGCCATGGCAGAGCTAAAATGTAACATAAGTTTACAAGTTCATATATATATATATATATATATAGAGAGAGAGATATATATATAGAGAGAGAGAAAGAGAGAGAGAGAGAAGGAGAGAGAGACATGCGTTTAAACATGATGAAAATCCGAAACTTGTAATACATATACATATATATATGTATATATATACATATATATACATATATATACATACATATATACATATATATACATACATATATACATATATATATACATACATATATATATACATACATATATATATACATACATATATATATACATACATATATATATATATATATATATATATATGATAATATTCCGCGTTTCATCCACGCTAGAATTGGTCAGGCTTATGCTAAAAACTCAATAGAATAAGCGTATATAAAAACGCGAGACAACCACAACTCTTCGCATAAGGCTGACGAATCCTAGAGGGGACGATACGCGGAATATACTGTGTAGCTTACTTGCCATATATATTTTATAACTTACTACCTAGGTCTACCTATGTTTTGAGCACTGTTGAAGTAAATGCTTAAAGTTTACGCATAAAATTATACTTTCGTATATCAATTTATGTGTTTAAATGATGTAATTTTATATATTAGTTAATGAATTCCAAAAGTTTATATATTTTTAATTCTTGACACTGTCTGTTTCGTAGTACAAAATCAATAAATTCATTATTATATCAATTAGTAAATCTATTTTGTCCTTAACACATTAGAAAAAATAGCAACAATCAATCCATCAAAAGGAAATAAAGTGCGTTTAGACATGATTAAAATCCGAAAATATTAAATACATATATATATATATATATATATATACATATATATAGATTATATATATAGATTATATATATATAGATTATATATATAGATTATATATATATATAAATTATATATATAGATTATATATATATATTTATATAGATTATATATATAGAGAGATTATATATATATATAGATTATATATATATATATTTATATAGATTATATCTATATATTTATATACATATAGATTATATATATATATTTATATATATATATTTATATATATATATTTATATATATATATATATAGAGAGAGAGAGATTATATATAGAGAGAGATTATATATACATAGATTATATATATATATAGATTATATATATATATATATAGATTATATATATAGAGTATATATATATATATATATATAGATAGATAGATTATATATATATATATATATATATATATGATTAGTTTTTTTTTTTTTTTGGAAAAAGAATTCCAGCAGAGTGCTCAATTAAAAGGAAAATCCAAATTGTAAGAGCGTATTTATATTTTTTGTACAGAAAGTTGTTAGTTGAGACAGATCATTGGTACCGTCGGTTTCAAGCCCGATAATCAGGCCCGTTTAAGGTATCCTTATCAAGCTCTCTTCAGCCAATATAATGTCACTTCCTGTTATAAGATAGACGAATATTGGCTGAAGAGAGCTTGATAAGGATACCTTAAACGGGCCAATGATCTGTCTCAACTAACAACTTTCTGTACATAACATATATATAGAGAGAGAGAGAAAGAGAGATTATATATATATATATAGATGTAGATTATATATATATATAGATTATATATATATATATAGATATATTATATATAAGTCACAAATAAAGAAACCACATATTTATTAAAAAAAATACTTTAGTTTTTAACACGTCTTGTGTTATTATCAAACAAAAAGAAGAAGAAAACATGTCTTGTATTATCAAATAAAACAAAAATAATAATTTAGTTTTAACATTTTTTGGTTCACGAAACAACGAAAGGCACTTCTTGAGTATGCGAACGCTGGCCATCTTTTCTTGGTGCGTTATACTAAATTGTCGCCAGGTGGCGCTTCTCATTCAAAAAAATTTAAATTATTAATTTAAAGTTGCTTTAATAAAAGAAATGTCTCATTTAAATTATTTATTTCTTCAAAAAAATATATTTCACTTTATAAAAATTCAATGTTGCTTTTATTACAAAATTTTTTCTTCAAAATTATATTTTTATGCAGAATTTTTAATAAATGTTTTATTGATACATTATTATACAATAAATGTTTTGGTTTTCAAATATTTTTCTGTTCAGAAAAAAAAACACTTGTTTGTTACTTATTTGCCACGTTATCTGAACAAGAAGAAATTGGAGTTATCGCCTCTTGATAAAAGTCGCCGTCTGCATACTGAAGAATTGTTCCCCAAACAAAAAATTCCTATATCGTCAAATAATACAAAAACTGTTTTTTAAGTAGTTTTTTATTCAGGTGAAATTCTAGTTTAACTACTTCTTTCTTTTATTAAATTTTTAGGTGGAAGCACAGAATAGTAACAAATACCATCCCCTTCCCATGTTAAGAATGGCTTTCAAAATAATTACGTTATTATTTCAGCGCAGTACTAAAAATATACAAGTACTGTGTTTTCTTTTTGTATTTCGTATTAACACAAGAATTGTTTAAACAAAATTAATTATTCTGAAAAAAAATATTTGCTTTTTTTGATAATACATAAGTGCTTTCTTTCTTTTTTTTTTTTTGTTCCGTAATAATGCAAAAAGTGTTAAAACTTAAGTATTTTTTACAATAAATATATGGTTTCGTTTTTCGTATAATGACTCCGTGACACGGTGAGCAAATTTCTTTTTTAAAACAAGAGTGAACAAGTAAAAATAAATTTAAAAGTATTATGGGGTGCGTAGTCGATTTCAAAAACAATATCTCATTCAATGACGGTCATAAAATTTGTTTTCGATCGTTATTTATTCAATAACGGACCAGTTTTCCTACCTTGCAAAAATGGACGAGGTTTCCGTGTACGAGTTTTCCAGAGACGAGTTTTCCAGGCACCAAAATATCACCTTTAAGCTTACTTTACCAATTGGCTACGCAATAATATGGGAGCTTCTGTATTTACGCGATGAATAACAACATGAATATATTACATATGAATGCGTCTCCTGTTAAATTTCCACAGATTCCACTAGTTGTTATTATTTGCATCTCGTATTTGTTTGTTTTTAACAAAAAAGCAAATAAATATAATAACCTACCAAATTTTTATTATTGAAATAAAATGTAACATAATAGTGAACGAGTCCCAACGCCCTCTCCGTGTTAAAAATGCTTTGTTTTTTTTTTAAATAGTAACAGTATTATTTAGAAATTTATTCGTAACGGGAGGGACGCATTGTTAATATTTTGTTCTTACATCGTTTTCTAATTCTACCTACCAATCGTCGACTATTTTCAACTGTTTATGAAAACTTTCAAGTAGCATATTTCACACACACTAACGACGGACTGATACAATTTGGCTTTGTTTAAAATCAAAATGTTGTTGTCTTTCAATTTGAAATACATTACAAGAAAAAAATAAATCCGGATTTTTTTTTTTTTTTTTTTTTTTTTTTTTTGAGAAAAAATATACCCGTAAATTACCTGGGGGTTTATGTAATAATTTGAAAATTTACAAAAAAAAAAAAAAATAAATAAATAAAATAAAATAAAAAAACAATAAAATAAAACAACAAATCTTTCATCAAATATTTATAATTATTAAAAGAATCGGAATCGGGAATCGAATGGAAATCGGAAATTTAGAACGAAATCAGTAATTAGGCCGGAATCGGGAAAACATTTTGGAATCGTCCCATCACTAATACACCCACACACACACACACACACACACACACACATATATATATATATATATATATATATATATATATATATATATGTGTGTGTGTATATATATATATATATATAACAAGATACAATATTTAGCTGTTTTACTGGCAAGTGTCGTTTTGCTGGGATGTGCTACCAGTATTAAGCATTAGTTTTTAATCCAGCCCTAGAAGGTCTACTATAAAACGAAAAATTCTATAAGCGCCGTATAATCATAAATTAATTACATAATACTTTAGCTAATTAACCTCCTAATTTTATTTAAAATGCTATTTACTTTACAATTTATATTCAACAGTAATTTTACTAAGACATAATATTTCTATTTCACTTTAACCAATAATCCTTACTCAATATCATATTAATCTGCACCGGATTTCCCGAGAATTACCTTGTCAGAATTCTTTTCTAGAAAGACATCGGGCACTTATAGGCAGGATCACGTGAAAGCTTGCCGACATGTTAAGTCAAAGTGATTTTTATTGTGGAATTAACCGGATGCTACTATGAACACTCAGGTTGTCTATCCGTGGCGTTAACGATTTGCCCGCCGTCACCTCCGGATAAATGTTATTAATGTGATGGTTATCATTTTCATATTAGAAACTCCTTCTCGATCAGACTGTGAGGGTATGGAGTGCAGTTTGTCTATTTAATTGGGCTTCAACGTTTGCCTAATTCTAATGCATATAGACGCCAAATGATAAAATGTATAAATTTCTCATTCTAATACCGTAAAACTGCACTCCATGCTCTCCATTCAAAAGGCAGGGTCACGTTGGAATTAGTTTAGGACAGCGAACCTGGCTTCACAGCCGATTGATTTGAAATCTTTCAAGCTAACACAATGCGCACTGAACCTGGGATAGATGAATGCGTTTCTATGAACGTACACCTCGTAAACCCAACTGTAATGTTTGATCTCGAACATCCTATGGCAATCTAAAATCTAGAAAAGGCAAAACTTGTTACTGGTGATTTGTCTAGCATATATTATTGAATACGACGGGGGTAAAGAATGTGAAACAAGATGAGGAAGAGGATTAGGAATAAAATCCAATGGATGAAAAACAACGATCGAAGTAAGGATTACCGAAAAAATAAACAAAGGCCAATATAGGAAATCCTAAGTATCAGATTGACAAGAAAGTTCTTGCGTTTTTAACTTTTAAATTCGGATGTGGAGACAAAATAAATACGAGCAGAACCAACATACTTTTCCAAACGCAAAACAAGTGTATTTATGCAAGTAACTTAAAAATCTTGCGTTCTAGTGGTCATAAAGTCACTGAAGGTATTTTTGAAATCGCTTAGTCTTTTGAAGCATTTTCCACGCAGAAAGTTTCCGAGATGCTTGAAAAAGTGGTAGTCGGTAGGTGAGAGGTCTGGAGATTATGACCGATGAGGCAGAGTTTCGTAGCTCAATTCATTCAACTTCTGCAGGGTCGGTTTAGCAACGTGCGGTCGGGCATTGTCATGGGAGGAGAATTGGGCATTTTCTGTTGACTAATGCTGGGTGTTGTTATTGCAGTTTCTGATGCATTTCATCCATTTGTTGACAGTATTATAAAGTAATGGTTTCGCCTGAATTTAAAAAAAATCTGTAATGAATGAGGTCTTTCGCAGACGCCCTGTCAATACGACCTTCTTTTGTTGCAACTCTGGTTTCAACACCTGTCGTGGCACTTCCTCGGCGCTTAACCACTGAGCTGAGCGTCGCTGGTTGTAGTAAAGAAGCCACTTTTCCTTGCATGTCACAAACCGGTCGAGAAACGAGTTTTATTCGTCCGTATACCTTACGCCTAATTTATAAACAAGTTCCTGAACAGGGACAGACAAACAAGTGTTCTGTAGTGGGGGTGTATATATGAACGCATATACTATATAGTCGTGGATTAGATTTGACTGAGGTCCTTAATTATTCGTTGTCAACACTCAATGGCTAACTACTATAATCATCACATTCAAGAGTCTCGAGGTCGCCACGAAATTTTTAAAACCATCATGTGCTGTAGGTTCAGTAGTGGTTCCTGGGTCAAACGTCTCTTTGATATCGCGAGCTGTTTCGGCAACTTTTCGGCATAGCTTGCATTGTAATACGAAACTAATTTTCTATCTAAGATTGACCATTCTGACAAAAGACGTAATAGTTTTTTAAAATATTGTAATTTAAAGGATTAGATAGTCCGAAAAAACGATATATAAAGTGAAAGTATTATAGCGAAAACGTATTTGAAAATGCATCATTCGAAAACAAAATTAAAATTCTGCAAGAACTTTCCTCTGAATCTAATACTAGCAGGAATACTTGACATTGCTCGGGATTAAATTAGGAGCACCGCTGTTCAAGATTTCAGCAGATTTATAAACCTGTAATACTTCCGTTTTTTTTTTTTTTTACTGCAGGCCTTTTTTTTTTTTTTGCTTCTTTAGAAGTTATTGAATTTTTCGAAAACACTCTGATTTAGTGTATGCACATTATTATATGGCATATGAATATAAATATTTGATATTTTAACAAGGATGCTGAGGATATAGATTATTAGGAGAATAAATTAAATACATAAACGAAAACGTAGAGATTCGGGAATACATCTTATGTTTGTTTCCCGAATAATTTTATACAGAAAGTATATGCAGGTCGTCAAAAAGTCAAAAAGTGAACTCAAATGACAAAAAGGTAACTAGTAGAAATAATAATAATAATAATAATAATAATGATGATAATAATAATAATAATGATAATAATAATGATAATAATAATTATAATAAGAATAATAATAATGATAATAATAATAATAATGATAATAATAATAATAATAATAATAATAATAATAATAATAATAATAATAATAATAATAATAATAATGCTACGCTCAGATTCCTTTTATTCTTCTTCTTCGCATACTGCTTTATCAATTAGTAGTTCCTCTTTGGTACCTCTCGAGCCTTTCCAGCACCCATTCTGTTCATCAGGAAAAACACCTCAACAGTTTCCACATCAGTGGCAGACATGTAATTGGTTTATAACACTGGTCAACACAATATTTTTGGCAGTCAAAGTAAGACTGGTTTCTGGGGTTTTCAAGGGCGCTGAATCCGAATCTGACATTAGTTTTTTTTCAAATTGGCTCTAGTTTTTGAGATATCACATTCGCGACCATAGCTAAACTTACAAAAAACGGCTAAATAGTGCATAAATGTCAGATATTGATTTTTATGATAATCTTAAACCACAAAGACAGTGTCAAATCTCAATCTAACAAGTTAAGTTAGATATAACATCATTTCGTTTATCCTATAACTGAACACTTTTCATAGATTTCGAGGATATACAAAAAATTTGCTAAAACTTTGCTGAATTTTAATTCTCCAAGTGAAAAAAAACATTTACATAATCAGTTTATATCATAAATTAATGCAAAGCATTATACACTAGATTCTTAGTTACAATGAACACACAAAACAATCTTTTATTCACAAAACTAAAATTGACGTTTATACGATTTTCGCTTGTGAGCAACTTTTGGGCAGTCTCTCAAAAGGTTCCAGCAGTAGTCTGCCATCATGTGCTCATCCCATTTGCCTTGATACCTCTCTTCCATTGTTTTGATGTCTTGATGGAATCTCTCTCCCTGCTCCTCACTGTAATCATCAAGATTACCAGGAAATCTGTCGAGGTGGCTAAACAAGAAATTAACTTTAATGCTCATATTTGCCCCTAGTTTTCTGTATGCAGTAAGCATCTTACGGACCAATTGCTTGTAATTGTCAGCTTTGTGATTTCCCAAAAAGTTTGTCACTACATCTGTGAAGGACACCCAAGCATTTAACTCAACGGTGTTCATATGATTAGTGAAGTCAGAATCCCTCATAAGCGTTCGAATCTGAGGTCCATCGAAGATGCCGCCTTTAGCTTTTTCGATGGAAAGACCTGGAAATTGCCTGCATATGTACTTGAAGTAATCCCCATCCTTGTTCAACGCCTTAACAAACTGCTTCATGAGCCCTGGTTTTATGTGCAATGGAGGGAAGATGATTCTATCCCTGGGTACCAAAGGCTCATTGATGACGTTGGCTGTGCTGACTTCGAGACTTTCTCGTTCTGGCCAGTTCTCCCTTCTCCAGTGCTGGATCCTGTCTCTGCTATCCCACAAACAAGGAAAGCAGGGATACTTTGTGTACCCACTTTGCTGACCAAGCAGAAAATTCACCATTTTCAAGTCCACACAAATCAACCATTTATGAGTGTTGTAATTCAGCTTTTCAAGAAAAATTTGATAGCATCATACTCTTCTTTCATCTTGGTAGAATGGCCAATTGGTACAGGAGCAAACTTATTGCCATTGTGCAAAAGTACAATTTTTAGACTTGCTTTCGAGCTATCTATGAAGAGACGCCAATCTGCTGGGTCATATGATGAGATCCCCATGCAGTTAAGAAGTGCAGAAACGTCATTACAAAAGACCAGGTCGTCTTCTTTAGAAAAGAAACGAAGCAAGCTGCCTTCCCTTGTCCTATAGTATGTTACTTTTGTGCCAAAATCAAGAATGTTTTTCTCTTGGAGTCGTGATGCAAAAACTTCAGACTGCTCCTTCGACAAACAAAGGTCTCGCAGTAGGTCATTAAGTTCAGATTGATTGAAAAGCTGAGGGCCATTTGAGGGTTCTTCATAGTCACTACAGCTATCATCACTTGATATTGAAAGATCAGCTGAAATCTCTTCGGTTTCATCGATTTCAGGCAAACTGATGAAAACAGGCACAGGTAGATCCTCAGAGTGCGCAACAGGACGGATAGCAGAATCCAGGCTCGGATACTGCCAATTTGCTTTCTTGTGCTTGTTAAACCCCGTCATATCATTGAGACAGAAGTAGCAGTCATCAAAATGATTATTGGGCTCTCTCCACACCATTGGTACAGCAAACTTCAACTTCAGCTTACCATTGGTCCAACTGCGGAGACTTTCTACACAGGTTTTGCACACCATATGTGGGGCCCAAGACTTGTCTTGGTCACCAAGTATCATATCGAAGTATGCTTTGTACGCCCTCTTGACAAAGTCTGTAATATTCCTCTTTTGTTGTGCCATCATATACTGTCCACAGATGTAACAAAAGACATCCGGTTCATATCTGCAACATCTTCTAGAAGAACTAATTTTCTCTCTGGACTCATTTTCAACTATGGAATTAAAAAGAAAATTCTTAATTACTGTTTAATTTATACTGCAACTATATTTATGGAACATGTTATTAAGTAATTACAGTATATAATTATATAAAAATTCTCCCTATATAAATAATTATATAAAAATTCTCCCTGAAATACTTCAATATATACATAATCATAATAATGATTCAATAATATCAGAAAATTATTATTTACTGCTTCTATATTGAAGTATTTCAGGGAGAATTTTAGCAGTTTAGGCTTATTTGGGGCTATCAGTATCTTCTAAACTAGAGCCAATCTGGCAAAAACAATGTTATATTCATAATCAGCGACCTTCAAAACCCCAGAAAAGACTCCTAGATGGTTTGCCAAAGAAAAAAATTAAAATTTGTTGACCAGTGTAATTATTGGCATCTGTTCCCTTTGCAGGATCTTTCCTAATCACTGCTGTTCTTCCCTTCACATGCCAATCATGGACATCTCCCGACTCTACAACCCTTTGCAGCTATAGGTGGATAAACCAGAAGTCCATGACTCCATTTGGACCAGGTGCCTTGCAGTTTGTCATCCTTCGTATGCCAGCCTTAACGTCATCGATGATTATCTCAACGTTCTTCATCTGCTGCATTTCTGATAGCCTTTCTCTGACTTCTCTCAACCAGTAAGCCTTCTTATTATATCGCACTTCGACATACCAAATCCCACTCTAGAACTTCCTGGCGTCTTTTGCATTTGGAGAATTGTTATTTCCCGCCTGTTTACTGCCATTTAATTCTTTATACAGCTGAGAATGATTGTTCTGGAAGAGGTTGTTCTGCCAAAACGCAACACTTTTTCCAACAAAGTTCCGACTTTTCATACTACCAGTGCGGATCTTCTCTTTCAACATTGTTAGAACGCTCATGGTTCCCTTTTCCAACAATCTATACCTCCTTTCAAGCTCGTCCTTAGCCTTCTTTCCTAGTTTAACTCATTTTCTTATTTCTTTGATTCTACCAATGTCTTTCCGCCGCTGTTTAATACTTTCTTCAAGCCGCTACTACCAAGTGGCTTTCTATCCTTCAATGTTCTCTTTTTCTTCTTAATAAGCCAAGATGATTCGCAATAACGTATGAGGCAGCATACAGAAGCCTGTTAAGTTCCGTTCTTTCTTATGATGTTGTGAATTACCCATTGAATTATTTTTACCCCGTTTTTCACCTTCCACCTATCACTACTCTTCAGAATCTCTATGCTATCGTCTCTAAGAAGAACCGCTCTTAACTTTTGAAGTACTTTTTTTTCTACAGTTTAGAAAAATACTTATTGCAAAACACTGAAAAAATAATTATAGCAGCGAGAGACACGGAAAAATCAATAAAACAGAAAATGGAGAGACAAAGGATAAGACAAGAAACGGTGACGGTGGTAACGTCAACAGCTTTGAATGCTACAGTTTTGTTTTCGGTTTTGATTCTAGTTGATGGCATCCAAATACCTTTTTTTTTTACTTTTAAAATCACGACTCAGTAATAATATATATGAAATATGGACAAATTAAAATATCATATTTAAGCGTATTTTTTACGACCGGGCAAAGCTGGGCGACCCCCCCCCACTAGTTGCGGACAAATATTAAAGGGGGCAATAATTAAATTATTAAAATAAAGAATAAAGCGAATGTGATATACGAAGAAAGATCTCCTTCCTGAATATATAAGATCGCCCGAGGAAAATATTATTCGTCGTCATTTTCAATTTAATTAGCAAGAGATAATATATATATATATGGGTGTGTGTGTGTGCATATATATATATATATATATATATATATATATATATATATATATATATATATATATATATATTTGAAAATATTTTTTCGCTGGCCAATTAAAGAAAAACGCTGTCGTATGAATATATATATATATATATATATATATATATATATATATATATATATATATATATATATATATCAACGTATAGTACTGCTTCGCTGTATCACAGCTCACCGTTCAGCTAGACAAGCCACTAACGTATCTCGACGCTTAATCTCCATTTGTTTACACAAACAGCATCGCTTGATACGCTAATGACAGCTTCTTATGCCCAACCAAAGCTAGGGATCATTATAATCATTCACATACATTACTGTCTCGCTGTATCACAGCTCATATATGATGCTAGACAAGCAACCACCTCAGGGCAATTTGAAACTTGACCGCCTGGACGACAGTCCGCGCTTCTACGCATTACGATATTCAGTTGCTGCTTTGACGATTATGTGAATTTACAATGTCCAAACATTTTCCAAACGCCTAAGCTTCATTTGGTGACGCGAAGACCATCGCTTAATACTCTAATTGCAGTTTGTCTATCATTTCCCAATATGCTCAACTCAAGATAAGGAGACTTACTATTATATAAAAGGAACTTTTGCTGTGTATCTGTGTGCATATGAGTTTTTTCCCTATGTACTCGAAAACAGCTGTCGATTTTTATGAAATTTAACACGAAGTTATAGTATGTAACTGGCAGTGTTTGTAGAAAGGTTTTGTGCCAGAATGTCACTGATAAGTATCGATAATCGAAATAAAGTATGTTCTCTACAGTGCAATTTAGATTGTACTATATTGTAAACTTATTAGTTGTGGGATGTATGTAAATTTTATTTTAGCTGCATCGCGATAGGTCCTTTAATAGAGTAGGTAAGGATTAGGGTTAAATAGAGCAGGCAATACATAAAAATTCATTTCCATGAAGATAAAAATATAGGAGTGTTACACATTCGTTAATTATCATTCAATCCCGGCAGCATCAGGTGACCCTGCTAATATATATATACATATATATATATATATATATATACATATATATATATATATATATATATATATATATATATATATATACATATATATATGCGTGTGTGTGTGGGTATTATTTCTATTTATATAGACAAATATTGCATACTGGCTTCACTGAACATGCTAATGCTTCGGAACAAATTGGTTTATTAAAAAAAAAAAACAACCGTTCCCAATTATGCGAGAGAAATAAAATTTTTATCGCTATTTAAACCTATATATATATATATATATATATATATATATATATATATATATATATATATATTTGACTCTTTTTTTTCTTTTGGGCCCTCTTAAATACCTCGTTTTAATTTATGGGTTTTACCGCCTGAATACCTTTCACTTGGTATATATATGTATATATATATATATATATATATATATATATATATATATATATGTATGTATATATATATATATTTGTGTGTGTGTCTGTGTGTCTGTGTGTTTGTGTGTCCGTGTGTGTGTGTGTGTGTAGATGCATGTCTATGCACGTAGTAATATTTAATAAAACAATAATTAAAAATGAACAAATAAACAAAATAATACGCCCTGCAAATTTGGGGTGGAAAAACGTAAACAAAGGGCAGATAAGACAGCTCCTTTCTTATAATTAGCACTCGGGGAGCGGAAAGTAAGAAGAAAATAATACATAAAAATTAATCAAGAAAATATATATATATATATATATATATATATATATATAAATGTACGGAAGGTATGAAAAACATTGGTACCGTCGGTTTCAAGCCTAACCTAAGGGCGACCAGTTAATGGTAAAAGGTAAGTAAGGTTAGGCTCTCGTCAGCCATGTTGTTTCTGTTTAAGGAAAAGCAGGACCGCATTTATTGTTTTTAATGATGTTCATTTATATTTTATTTTAATATCAATTTCCTATTTTTTTTATCTTATGTTAGTAACTTCGTGCTGTTCTATCTTGTTACTATCCCGCATGGTTCCGGTTTGATTAGTCAGTCCTGATTGGTTTAAGGGAGGTAATTAGTCTATCTTATTGATTCTTTAATGGTGTCAAGTTCTAAGTAATCTTATATAAGCTATTTAATTTCCAGGCTTTTTTTATTTTCATTTCATTTTCTGTATATTTAGTTTTATTGTAATATCAGTTTTGTAATTTTTAACTTTTTTCTATTGTAGTTTTAGTAAATGCATATTGTCATATTCTGTTTCTAATTGAAATGGTATTTTGATTGATCAATCGGTATCCGATATGCTGTTTTTTTATTTTATCTTTCGTAACTATGTATCTGGTATCAGGTTGTAATTGCTCTTATATAAGCTATTTAATTTCTAGGTCTTTTTATTTTATTTAATTCTTTATGTATATATATTTTTGGGTTTATGGTATTCTCTAAAGAGCTACAAAATATTTTTTATACTAACAATAGCCGAAATGTCTATTTTCATTTTTAACAAACTAAATTATTTTATGTGTTAAATTGACTGCGTTTAGAATACTCTTGAAGAAATTCCTTCAGGTAGTGTCCTCGTTCGTTGTTTGATCCTCCCAGTTTTTTAGGAGAGCTTGTCTTTTATGTATACAGGCTTTAAGGGTTTCACTGCTGACTTTCAGTGGGTCATTTATGGTCTTTATAATGTGGTATTTCTCCGCATAACAAATAGGGGCACTGTTTTTAGGCTGGTGGGTATGCCGGTCTTCTCTCTATGATCTTCCAGTTAATGCTGAATGGTGTTTCATTGTTTTTTACCTGCCATACATGGGCGGCTAATACTGTCTTTATCCTTGTTCTTGTTGCGCATGTGTCCTGCCTATGTATATTTCTGGTGTAACGCTAACATGATGTTTGAGTGTTGCTTCATGTACGAGGGATTTCCTCTAATGGGATAAATAGGGGTAAACTATAGTTAAATAAAAATGAACATCATTTCTCGTCTATAACTTAAGACAGTTGGAGAGAGTTCGTTTTCCCAATTACAGGGTGGAACGATATCATTGTCGCGCTAGAAAATATGACATGATTCCATTTCCGTCTGAGGAAAACCGATTTTCGTTTTTGTTATAGTTCATTTACTAGTTAGCCAGTTTTGTACAAATCCCAAGAGCAATAGGAACATTATATCATGTCTGAAAGTGACATAATGTTCAACGAGCGAGACTGGAGATTCGCTGCTGTACAACTCTTGCTCTCTACTGATCCAACTTATAACAACAGGACCATTGCCAGCACCAGCAAAATGTAAATCCAAACAGTTCAACGCTTGAGGGTGATGAAAACAAAGTTTTCGGCAACGGTATGATCTTTTGCGTAGTTTCAAATGAGGGCCACGTCATGCCACCTTACATCTTCGAAGTCGGCTCGAAAATCACCAGCCAAAGTGTACCTGAAAGTGTACCTGCTTATGCTGAAGGGTGTAGTGATCTAGGTGTGTCAAAAACTTTGTGAAAAATATTGAATAATTCGACCTCCTGTGTTTCCAAGCTTATAACTACTCGAAAAAATTAATTTAAACCCTATTTTTTTTTCAATTAAAGGAGCCAGGACCCAGGACCCAGGTTTCATTAAAAAACAAAAAAACAAAAAAAACAAAAAAACAAAAAACAAAACAAACAACGTGGTTTAAAAAAAAGGTTTTAAACTTCGGACTTTACGGGTAAATTTCTAAAATAGATATTTAGGCTATTGTAAGTATAAAAATATTAAGAACTTTATGGCTATATCAAAGAATACCATAAACATATATATATGTATATGTATATATATATATATGTGTGTGTATAAATATGCATATATGTATGTATGTATATATGTATGCATATATATGCATATATATATATGTATATATATGTATATATGTATATATATGTATGTATAAATATATATACATGTATATATATGTATATATGAATATGTATATATATATAAATATGTATATATATACATATATAAATATGTATATATATATATAAATATGTGTGTATATATATATATATATATATATATATATATATATATATATATAAATATGTATATATATCAAATAAAAATAAAAATTAAAAGACCTGGAAATTAAATAGCTTGTATAAGGTCTCTTAGACTTTGGTGCCAGGTACATAGTAATGAAAGATAAAATAAAATAATAGCATATGGGATACAGGTTAATTATCAAAATATAAGCGGTAAATATATATAATAAATAAAATAAAAAATGATACATATATAAAAACGTATAAAAATTTAAAAAATATGTTAAGAGGGAATTAGACATGGAATCTAAAGAGCAGAACTTATTTTAATGTACTAGTAAATTGTATTAATAAAAAAAAGTGCTCGTTGTACTTTCGCTCAATAGATATAGATATCCTAGAGTTATTTTAATATTGAGTAAAACAATTAATAATTTTGAATAAAAATCAGTTTCAAAAGGAAAACAAACAAAAATCCACTAGATTTTACGATCTAGTGGATTTTGTTTGTTTCTCAATTACTAAATCATTGCTCTCTGATAGTCTCATAAGAGTAGTGGTTGATGGACAGAAATCAGAGGCCCGCAGTATTAATACTGAAGTCTCTCAGGGGTCTGTCCAGGGTCCAACTCTCTTCCTAATATACATCCATGATCTCACAAAGCACATACTTAAATCTTTCGTTGACATCTATGCTGATGACACGACCATCTATGACAACACATCAAAGACCGTAAATGACAAAATTATCTCTGATTCTCTCTCCTCTGATCTTGAGTCCGTAGTTCAGTGGGGGGAGAGGTGGCTGGTTACTTTTAATGCATCTAAAACCAAGCTGCTATCTTTACATCATCAACGCTCTGATCCCCATCTGACATATATTGAAATAGATGGCTCTCGTCTTGGAGAGGCTCCATGTTTTGACAAGCTTCTGGGTTTGACCTTTACTCCTGATCTGAAGTGGAACACTTAGATCAAGTTTGTTACCAAGTTCGCTGAGAAAATGTTGGGGTCCTTCTACCGCTCCAGAAGATATCTCACTACTGATGCAATTCTCTATCTATATAAAAGTTAAGCACGTCCCAGGATGGAGTGCTGCTGTCACATCTGGGCAGGAGCTGCTAAAAACAGCCTATCCTGCCTTTGCAGTGTATAAAATACAGTTCATGGCTTAGTGGTGGATGCCCTTTTCTCATTCCTGTAACCTCTCTCCTACATAAGAGACGTGGCAAGCGTGTCTTTGTTTTATCGTTATTTCCGTGGCAAGTGCTCCAATCTCTGGTCCCCCCTCGCCAATCTTTCACGATAAACACCAGTCTATCTGAAACCACTGTCAATAATTTCCCCCACTCTTTATCTATGCCTAAATCAAAACGTAGATTCCATGAACAAAGTTTCTTTCTTAGAACTGCACGCCTGTGGAACTCTCTTCCCTATGCCTGTTTCCCACCTGACTACTACTTGGATGTCTTCAAGTCCAACATAAACAAATTCCTCATGAACGGCCTCCTTAAGTAAGACAGTTTATCAAATCTCCAATACTATCCCATTGATTACTGTACACACAATAACCTTTATCCACGAGTGGCTTTCGGGCCTTGATAAGTGGTGACCTCCATGTGAAAGAAGAACACCAGCAAAACACCATATCTCAAATCGTACTTTCGTTAGTCCTGAAATCAAAAGGGTTTTTTTTCCGAAAGGTGAACCGCCAAGACCAGAATTATATATAGATGTTTCATTTAGTCCTGCTGAGTTCCTTTTTAGAGTTGGCACGATTTTTATGAGACTAAATATTGCTAAGTTTCCCCCTTCAGTCCCGCGGTTCCTATGGTCTCAACATCCAGTCTATCTGCTAACGCGTTGCGTATTGAACTTCTTTCTCTCGTACCAAAACTGCGGGATCTGAAATTCATTTTCCATTACGTAGCGTAAAAGTCTTTGCTAGGTTTTTGTCACGTAACTTTTTTTCATATTATTGTTAATTTCAACTCTATATATCAAGTTAACACCAAAATTACAAATTAATTGCTCCGGTGCATAAAACAATATTGTCGTCTTCAAGTCTAATGTCGACAAATACTTGCCGTGGTGTCCTCTAACGTATCTAAACTTTCTCCCTCTATACATTCATTTCGGCATTCTCATTGTTTATTTTAATTATCCAATTTAAAATCTATAGGGTATCCAGTTTCCGACCGAATCCTCGGACAGCTTCCCGTTAACAATCCGGAAGATGCCGAAACGATTATCGAAATAACTGTCAGAGTTTTATTGACAGCATAAAATTCGTCAAATCTTGAAGAATATTTAAACCAAAAATTACTTTCTAAATGATTAAGTAACGTGGATACTCCCGTTCGGAGAACACTATCTTGGTTTGACAAAGTTGAAAACCTAACTCATAATCTAGAAGTTGATGCCTTTATCTCTTCCCCACAACGTCTTTCCCAGCTTTTTCCTTATTTTTATAGAAAGTGCTCGTCTGAGCTGAATCTATGGTTGCCCTTGCCAAACTTTCACAGAAAAAAACACCTAGCTAAAAGCACTATCAATAATTTTCTCTACTCTCTATCGGTGCCTAACCTAAACTTAAGTTCCGGAGAATAATTAATTTTATTAAGTTAATTAAATTGAGTTATTAAATGTTAATTAAACTTAAAATTCTGGAAAACAATTAAGTGTAAATATTTCAACTTAACATAAATTTTCGCATCGATTATATATGTTCGGACTGACAATTACAATCATAATTGATTAACTTGGCCTTTTGGTCAAGATCAAAGTGTAGTATCTGTTCTTCAGATGCTGCACTTCCATTTTTGTTCTCTTTCGGTGGAGGATCAGTCCTTCACGACTGAGACAATTTTTTATTTTTGTACCTTTTCTCCACGTTAAAAAACGACCTTGATGTCTAACTCTGTCCCGTGGGGAGGCATAGTAAATAGGTACAATCATAATATTCGACCATTATAATACTCATCATAATAATGATCGACTAGTTTACTTTTTGGTGTTTTCATGTAAATAAACAACGTTACACTCGGAGGAAAGAAGGTAAAAAAAAATTCCTAAGAGGAAAAAGAGTTCCTGCTGTTAATATCTTCCAAGAGGAAACCAGACATTAGAGTTCATCAGAGTGCCTTTCATGGAGATTACTATAGAGTAGAAAGGGACTAACAATATCTATTTTATTTTAATTATTGGAAAACTATGAGATGAGTAATTTGTATGTTTATTTATTTATTTATTTATTTGCAAACTGTTATCCTCGTCCAATAATTAAAATAATATAACATTCCGTGCAGGCCCGATGATGGAAGACCAGATAAAACGACAAGCTTGGATGTATATAACCAAAAAATCGAACTCTGCCCAGCCGTGGTCTGTGTAGAAGTGTTCAACCTCTACGCGTTCAGGTGAGTATTGTTTGAAGATAGCAGTTTCAATCCTACCTAAAGCCAGCTAACGACAACTATGGAAAGCAGTAACTACTTAGGATACAGTTAAGGGGCTCAGCATCCTATCCCGTCGGGGTTTATCATCAGACGATGGCCAGAAAAATAGTTGATCCAAACGTCGTGAAACATCATCTATGAAGATGGGGATAGCAGTCTGCAAATGCATACATAAACATCTATTTCTTAAGAAAAGAACTCTGAGAATCGGAGGAGATTCAACCTTATATCGAATTTGGATTCGAGTAGTAAATCTAACTATTCAACGACATCTGTTCCTAACGGCGTCTCTCAAGGTTCCCTAGATGTGGCAGCAGTACTAGAGATAATCTAGTACTTACTTAATACACTACTGGTCCTGGATATGACCTTAAACTATATCCAGTGGTAGGCCCCAGCTTGCGGGCTTTGGGGAGTGTGGAGCTACCCTTTAATTGCCATTGCTCCCAGATCCACTCTAACCCGGAGTGGTAGTACTTGTTAGGGTCCCAACCATGGGTTAAATAGAAACCGACTTGAAAACAACAAATATATTCTATTAAAAAAATGTTCTTCAAAACCACTGGATTCGGCATTAAATAACCCGAAAAGGGTGGATATGCCGTAAAACAAAAACAACTTTAGTACACTACTATTACTACTACTAACGGAAGTGTTCTTTGTAGTTTTGCATATTGATGTGCTTACAAACGGATGTAGCTGTTGAGTATAAATCTTAATGTAACGCCATCTTTTCCCGACTGATAGAAAAATAAAATACTCAGACGCAAAATGAAGAGCGCCGAAGACGAAATGTGACAGATTAATTGATTTCGGGAAAACATATGGTAGAATTTTTTTTTTTTCAAACGGCCGTTAAATTCCTTTGGTTGACTAATTGCAAAGTTTTGTTATTTCTTTGATAAATCATATTTTTTTTTTTTTTAAAGCAGAAAAATAAACACTTCTTGTCTAAGGAGAGATTCTACAAGAAACAATATCACGTCTCATTTTAGTTGTTATTGTAAGACATGATATTTTTAATTATTTTTCTTGGAAGGAGGGCGGATAACATTTTAGCCAATGAAACCAACAATAACAAGTCGAGACAAAAATGAACACAGATGTTAAAGCCATGACATTTGAACTAGATCACGAAAAGCATATGTCAATTACAATAAAAAAAAATGCGAACATAAAAAGTAATATTGTTAAGCTTAAACATGGAAAAGTAAAGGACTAGTGGTTAAAACTGGAAAAAAGAAAGGACAAGATATAATAGTAAAAAATATAATAAATTTATAACTAAAAATATTGCAGCATTAGGAATTGATTATATAACGTTATCAATTGAATTTAAAAAAATACATTCTTAATGCTGCAATATTTTAAGTAATAAATTTATCATATTTTTTACTTATTATCTTGTCCTTTTCTTTTCCAGTTTTAACAAATAGTCCTTTACTTTTACATGTTTAAGCTTAACCATATGACTTTTTATGCTCGCATTTTTCTATGGTAATCCATGATTTTTCCAGGCTTCTAATAAATTCACTTGTTGTTTGTTTAATTTCAGTCTTATTTTTTTGCCCCCATAAACACATATGTAATAAAAATGTACGAAACTCGTCTGCTTTTAATAAAGTCCCCCAAATTATCTCCCTTCCATGCTTTCATTCTCTCTGTTTCACTTGTTTCATTTTTTTTTAATTATTAGCAACAGTAGTCGATGAAGGGACGTAGTTGCTGTGGAAACCAGTCATAAAAAAGCGTTGCTCACATTCTTATGAATGTTTACGATTTTGAACACAAGTAAATTCATCATAACTTTCGTTTTACTGAACAAAAAGCGATTTTATTTCATCATAGAGCTGAGAAGGTGATCTAAAAACTGTAATAATTGTTTAAAATGTGGTAAAAAAATGAGTGAGCGGTTAAGCTTTAAAGCAGTTCTAAATGACTAAAACTGCCACTTAACCATATAGTCATACACAACTGTGTTTGAATGATAAATTTATAGAAGAGGTAATATTTCTTGGTGTTCACTATATGCATTAATTCATTTCTCACGAATCAGAGAATACTATTGTTAGCATTCGTTTTCCTGGGATCTTTCTAATTAGAATCCTTTCTAGAAAGATCGGGTGCTTACAACATAGGGCCACATAACGGTTGTTAACAATATATATCAAGTTGTTTTCTTAGAACGAACTGGATTCACAATTGGAACACCCAGATTTCAATCCGTATAGTTAGACACTTAAGCACCATCACCTTCTATGCGTTTGTAAAAAAAGAGGTTAAGCAATGATATAGAGTGAATCGATTGTATTCTCTGTTGTAAAAAATGTTTCAGTCATAATACAAGCCTTAGCTACCATTGTATCGATGGATTTGATTGGTCGAATCTAACCAGACATGTCACGTGCCTTTGGCCCCAATTTCTATTTCCTTTTCAGATTTTTCAGTTCGTTCCAGACTAGCGAAGGAGGAAGGACTCATTTTTATTATGTTTTCTAAGAAGGAGACTTGGGCGCTAACATTAGTGCCTTTTATGCTTCAGATCTTAGCTGTGGATCAAGTATAGAACATATTTGTAAAAGCCTACGAATTAGGCTTACTTAGAAGACAGAATGTCTACAACCGCATTCTGGCCCTTATAGTCACAGTGAACTTTTTATATTCGGTATTCGAACCTGTTTGCGTTGCTACCATTTTTTTAGCGCCATGAGGTCACATGGAACATGGTTAAATTCATCCTTGCCTGTAACAGATTACGACAGTATGCGGATTACAAAACGACTAAACTACCGCCTCATTGAAGCAAACTACCAGTTCCCACGTAGAACGCAAGATGGGCGCACTATTTTGCAATAATATCCTGTGTACCAAAAGGTTTGTATTGAATTCATCAGGTTTGTTGTCTCATTTCTTGTGGTTGTCTCATTTCTTTCCTTCAACAGAGACTATCGAACATGTTAGTTAAAATTCCCATCTTGGCGTAAAATAATTCCTACATTGTAAAGTCAAGAACAAGTTGTCTAAGCGGAAATTGGAAAGCGATCTCAATTTTATATAATACTAGCCTGGGTTCCCGGCGTTTCCCGGGTGTTTGTAGGTGTGTGACGAGAAAAAACAAGTTGTAGTATGTAGGCAGGCAGTCAGGCTCGAACCGTACCGCGAAGTTTGAAAAGAAAGTGAAGAGAAAACGCGGCGCGTTAGCTGTTGATTCCATCGTCGAACAGGAGGTGACGTAGATTCAAATTAAGGCTACACATTTTAAAAGAGGCGATGACTTTCGAAAATATGGGGGAAAAAGCGACCCCCTCCATGTAGAAAGTGCCCAGTCGAGGGTGAAGGAATTAAAGTTTCTGGCCAATTTTTCGGTATTTGTCGTCCGAGCGGTCGAGATTAAAAATGATTCCGATCTCGTGAAAATCCATCTCATGTGCCGAAGGTTTTTGCCAAACATACATACATACATACATTTAAACAGACAGATGAGATTTATATTATAGATAATGAAGAAATTTTGATTTCGTTGTACTTGTAAAAAAAACTTGTAAAAAAACATTTTCAAATAAAAAATCGGAAAATCAAAAACAAATAAAAACAGTGAACGTAATGGAAAAATACGAACGGAAAAAATGGCATAAATAACCATGTTTCAATATTAAAACTTTAATAATCGAAAAAATATATATCTAACATCGCGGCTCGAACGTGTAATCTTAAGATACCGACGCTGCTACTTACCGACTGGTCTATGACCGCGTGCACGAAATTATTTTTTTTTTTTAATATTTTAACTAATTCAGGAATTAACTTTTTTGCGCATGCGTGTATGGTTAAATTATCACGAAAGAATAGTTGGTCGAAACGCTGTTAAAAGAATAGCTATAAAAGACGAGGATAATAGTCCGCAAATAAATAAATAAAATATAACTTATTAGTTTTGCTTTTGTATTAGATTCTCCTATAATTTTTTGGGCAGAAACTTTCTAGAAAGATAATGAGAGACGGTTTAAACCAAATCCAATATTATACGAGCGGGGTCGCAAAAGTGATGCCCTCTGTATTTATTCGGCTTCAATGGATAAACGATGATTATAAATTGCATTGTTTTTATGACTAAACTCATGCAATTATGACCTGAAATTATCATCAGGTTTTGATGGTGTTAGAACACAACCTTTGTCATAGACGTGCGTCAAAAGCAGAGATGCATCGTTGAATTAATGGGGAAATCTATGGACAATGGTAGTGGCTATGTAGAAAAATAAATTCTGGGGACAAAAGTATCGTTCAATTTAATTTTGCCATATCAATATTATAATAAGCCTGTTAAAGGATTACAAAGAAAAACAGAATGGCAAAATATAGTTAAAACATGTATTGCAAAGCATACAATAGGTGGGCTGTTCGTCGTAACTGAGGAACGACTAAGGTTAGTCCACTGGATGCCCACTGACACTTTACGGCTGAGTCTTTCTGCATTTATTGAGATTGGAATAGTCTATTAGTAAGTAACATAGGTTAGTTCCGCCGTCCAAAGTTGATAACCCCGGACGGTGCCTCAGAATTTTTTTTTTATTTGTGTGGACCATGAACGGTTCGGTGATTTTCCTTTTCCTGCCTGAACATCGTTGTTCTGGTGTGATTTGGGGAAGCTCGATATAAAACGTGTCGTAGACGAGCGAAATTTTAATTTTAAAACGTTTTATTTCCATTTTCCTTACGTATTAATCGCAGGAATTTAATCAAACAATTGATTACTTGCGTTGGTAGACTCTGCCACAAGTAATTCAGGGTCAACAAACCTCACATAATAAGTGATAATCTATCAGACAATGAACTATATTTCTCCAGGGATTTCCAATAGTAATGATAACCTAATGAACTGTCTATTTTGCAGAGACGCCGGAGAAAACGGGCCGACAGTTCTTCCATATCGTGGAAAACCCGTTTGAGTGCTATTATTTTGCTGCACGTAATATCCCCGAATGAAAAATAGAGTTGCAATTGTAGATGTTGTGGTGAAAAACCGCCGCAGTCGCATAGACAATTACTACTCGGGTCGGTTGGAGAGAGTGGCATCACTTTAAGGCTAGCGATAGAGTACCTTGTGTGATTTTGGTTTCTTGATTTGTGATCAGGCGCTTTTCTTGTTATAGGAGAGCTATTTTTGTTCGTTCTATAACAATATCGGTTTGTTTGCGCCTTCTGTTTTGCTGTGTCTGGCCTAGAACAGGAAAGGGTTGCTTTTTAATTTATTTTTAAGGTCATGGGCGTCTGTTGTACTTTTTATTTTATTTTTGTTTTACAAATTCTATTGCTTGGTCTGAGCTCAGTAGGTAATGGGATTTTAATTTTTTCGTGTTTCCGAATCATGTGACAAAATTAATTTTCGAAGTTAATTTACGTGGCGTTGACAACATTTGCTGTTTTGAGTGTTCTCGGCATTTTGGGTTTATTCAATTTCTTCAGGGTATTTAAATCTGCTATCAAATAGTCTGAACCCGAATGGGGTTGCATTTTTATGTTTTACAGTCACATATTTTCGCAAACATCTTTCGTTATATTCAGTCACCCCCCGTACACAATAAAATTTTTTATTTAATTTTATTTATCCACTGAGTACATTTCTGCTCTGTTTTTTACATATTAAATATTTCTGGAAAAATATGGACAGTCCTTAAACAAATGCAAATTACCACATCAGTTTTTCTTCCTCAAATTCTTTCTTGGTTATGTGTCAACATGTGTGGTTAATTTTTTATGTGTGTATTGTCTGTCTACTTTTTTATCGGCGCAACTCCATCTTCCTTATCTATCGAATATTTTTTAATAGTTTCTATTTTTTAGCAATCTTCCCTTAACTTTTGGAGGGTTGGATTTAGTAAATTTTCTTATTTTGTTAGGACACGCCTCCTAATTTTCGCACCTCGACAAGAATTCAGTTCTTGTGCAATTAATACACATTATAAATTGTCTGCAGGTTTGAATTCGTAACAATGTTTATTTACTATGTTATAATTGTCTTGCAAATTGACCAATGCTTATGCAATAAATACACTTTCGGGCTAAGTAGTTCTCTAAGAAGGTGCACCATCTCGACTAAAGATAATCGGTCGTTTTCGGGTAAAATAAAATCCACAAACTTTTTATGCTCGAGCGTTTTTAGTTTTCGTAATAATAAATGAATTTTTTCTGGCCTGACCACTGTTTGCAGACGACACCAAAAAAATATTCATACCAATGAAAATACGCTTAAAATGATTTACCTTCTTCAGGTCCGTAGCAGAAATAATCCTTCGCATCCCATATTGAATATTGCGAAAACGAAGTAGTATTATCGGTTATCGCATTATTTTTATGACTTAAATAAATAACTCATTCACTTAAGGCTGATTTTCATATTGTTAGGCCTCTAGCCTCATTAGTTGTTCTTCTCTTTCATCTTGTCGCTTCCGGTGTTCAAATAATTCTTGTTGTCTTTCATATGAGTGTATCTGTTCAAATAATTGTTGTTGACGTTGTTTTTGTTGGTCTTTTACTGACTGTTCCATATACTTTGTAAGAGGTCCATTTTTGTATGATGGGTTAAATCCTTACTTTAGTGAAATAATTAAGCATACTGAGTTGAGTTTTTCAATAAATATTTTTTTAAAAAGCTGTAATGTTGGTTTTCGAAGGTCAACAAATTTATCGTTCGCTTTTGTAGATTTTTTAGATATAAAAAAATCATATAATAATGTAAGAAAGTATGTGGAGCAATATAGAGACCCGATTTTATGAAAAAAAAAGGAAAAGGCCTTATGGAAATCATGAATTTGAATATATATATATATATTATTATAACCTGACGATTCAGTAAATACACTTAATTATTTATTATATCAATTTTACAATTAACTATTAATATATATATATATATAGAGAGAGAGACAGACAGACAGACAATAAATACAGTTAATTATTTACGATATCAACTTTACTATTAACTATTAATATATATATATATATATAGAGAGAGAGAGAGAGAATAAATGACAAAAAGTTTTATTCCAAAATTCATGATGTTGACCATCTTATAATTTATTCCTTTAATTCAGTTGAGATGACAGTATCTGTTTTGTAGCGCAAAATCAATCGTTCAATTATTATATCAATCAGTGAATCTATTATGCCCTAAACTCATCAGAAGAAATAGCAACAATCAATCCGACAAAAGGAATTGAAGTGTGATTTGAGATGATTAAAATCCGAAAATTAAGGGAAGCTGCAAATACCTATATATATATATATATATATATATATATATATATATATATATATATATATATATATATATATATATATATATATATATATACATACATCCATACAGAGAGAGAAAGATTTATATAGATTTATAGACATATACTTAACTATTCATTATATCGATGTTACAGTAAATTATATCAACGTAACTATTTAATATCAACTACTTTCAATATCGACTTTAAAATTTATTATATCAATTTAATTATTAGCTATATCACCTTTAATAATAATAATATTAGCTTAAGTATTAACTACACATACTAAACCATTTACTATATAAACGTAACAGGACTGCCAGCAACCATTGTAAGAAAGTAATAAGGAACGCAAGAGAGTTGTATGCTCAATCTGTTAAGTCCAAAGTAGCTGAGCAGCGGCTTGGTTCCCACCAGTTTTGGCAAATAGCAAACAGAATCCTGAACAGAAGCGTGTGCTCCATCCCAACTATTATCAATGGACCTGAGGTAATCTCGTCAGCATCAGACAAAGCCAAACTCTTTGTCAAGAACTTTGCAGCTAATTCTACCCTTTGCGACCAAGACCGCCAACCCCCAATATTTCCTCCTGTATCAGAAAACACGCTATGTGATATACGTATATCTGTACGTGATGTTGCGAAGCTAATCAAAAACCTTGATTCGAGTAAAGCAACTGGCCCTGACGGTATTCCAGTTATAGTACTCAAAAAACTTAAACCTGAACTAGCGCCCATACTTACAAAACTGTTTAAACGTTGTCTTAAGGAGAATAGTTTCCCATCTCCCTGGAAAATCTCATCAATATGCCCTGTATTTAAGAATTCAGGTGATCGCTCATCCCCCTCTCAGTACAGGCCAATAAGTCTCCTGTACGTCATGAGTAAGTTGCTAGAATCTGTGTTAAATACAGAAGTAATCAACCATCTCCACAAAAATAACCTTCTTAGTGACACTCAATATGGTTTCCGTTCTGCTAGATCTACAGCAGATGTCCTTACAGTTATATCGCATAGGATTAGCAAATCTCTCGACGGTGGCAATCTTTCTAGGGCAATTGCTCTTGACATATCTAAAGCCTTTGATAGGGTATGGCATAAAGGTTTACTTCATAAGATCGCTAGCTATGGTATAGCTGGAAAAGTCTTCTTAATTATTAAATCATTTCTTTCTGATAGGTTCATAAGAGTAGTAGTTGAGGGGCAAAAATCAGAAGCTCACGGTATTAATGCCGGTGTCCCTCAGGGATCCATCCTGGGCCCAACTCTTTTCCTGATCTACATTAATGATCTTCCAAATCATATCCTTACATCATTTGTAGACATTTATGCCGACGACACTACCATTTATGGTACCACATCTAAGACAGTAAACGACCAAGTTCTCTCCAATTCTCTCTCCTCTGATCTTGAGCACGTAGTACAATGGGGAAAGGAGTGGCTGGTTACTTTTAATGCATCTAAAACCAAGCTTCTCTCGTTACATCATCAACATTCTAATCCACATTTGTCATCAATTTAAATGAATGGCTCTCGTCTTCAGGAGGCCTCAAGTTTTGACAGGCTTCTGGGCTTGACCATTACTCCTGATCTTAAATGGAACACGTATATGAAATCTGTTGCCAAGGCCGCTGGAAAAATGGTGGGATCTTTCTATCGATCCGGTAGATATCTCACTGCTGATGCTATTCTCTATCTATATAAGAGCCAGGTACGTCCAAGGATGGAATACTGTTGCCACATCTGGGCAGGAGCTGCTAGAAAGGACTTGACCTGCCTTGATAGAGTTCAAAATAGACTTCGTAGCCTCGTAGGAGATGTCCTTTTCTCCTCCTTGCAACCTCTATCTCACAGAAGAGATGTTGCGAGTTTGTCTCTGATGTATCGTTATTTTCTTGGAAAGTGTTCAACTGAGCTTCAATCTATGGTCCCCCCTCGCCAAACTTTCGCAAGAAACACTCGTCTAGCTGTAAACACTATCAATAATTTCCCCCACTCTTTATCTGTGCCTAAACCTAAACGTAGATTCCATGAACAAAGCTTCTTTCTTAGAACTGCACGCCTGTGGAATTGTCTTCCGTTTTCCTGCTTTCCGGCTAACTACAATATGGTTGTGTTCAAGTCTAAAGTAAATAAGTTCTTGATGAGCCGTTCCATATAAGTTATCAAATTTACCAAATTTTCATTACTAATGATTACTATATTGACCAATTTCTACTGTACACTCTTTAACCCTTATCCTTGAGTGGCCTCTGGGCCTTGATAATGTGGTGATGCCTATGTAAAAAAAAAGCTATATTAACTAAAATATTAACTATAACAACTAATGTCCTATATCAGCTTATTATGAAAATCAACTTTACTACATTCTTCAAAATTATATATATATATATATATATATATGTTCCAAACATAAATATTTCTATTTACTATATCAACTTAACTACTCACTACAAAACTAAACTATAAACTATTACAGCTAAACTCTTGATTACATATACTCAACTTTGAATTACATCAATTTAACTTTTTTCTATATCAATTTAACTATTATCAATATCAACTAACTTATTCCCATCACAATTTTATGCATATATATATATATCTATTAAAAACATAAACATTACTTTTTACTATATACATATTACTACACACTACCAAACTTAACTATTAATTAACTATGAAGTGTTATAACTAAACTATTAATTAACTATGAAGTGTTATAACTTAACAATTAATTAACTATGAAGTGTTATAACTAAACTATTAATTAACTATCAAGTGTTATAACTTAACTATTAATAAACTATTAAGTGTTATAAATAAACCATTAATTAACTATTAAGTGTTATAACTGAACTATTAATAAACTATTAAGTGTTATAACTAAACTATTAATTAACTAGTAAGTGGTATAACTAAACTATTAATTAACTAGTAAGTGGTATAACTAAACTATTAATTAACTATTAAGTGTTATAACTAAACTATTAATAAACTATTAAGTGTTATAAATAAACCATTAATTAACTATCAAGTTTTATAACTTAACTATTAATTAACTATCAAGTGTTATAACTTAACTATTAATAAACTATTAAGTGCTATAAATAAACTATTAATTAACTATTAAGTGTTATAACTAAACTAATTGTTAACTATTAAGTGTTATAACTAAACTATTAATACACAAGTAAGTGTTATAACTAAACTATTAACTAGTAAGTATTATAACTAAACTATTAATTACATACACTCAACTTTAAATCATATCTACTAACTATTACAACAAAACTATGCAATACTTAATCATCACTATTCATTGTATTTAGTTATGTATTGACTTTATAAACATAAATAGACTACTCGTGACCCGTTGGGTCAGTATCTTATATTAGCTATGGAATTAATGTATGAACGTGACACTTGTGACCTAAAGAAAATAGTTTTTGTGACATAACAGAAACATTTATATGAAAGTATATTAAAAATGAAATGAGAAAAGGAATATAGATAGATTTCTATGAGTCGTTCTGTTTATAATTGTTTATTTTTGAAAAAAAAAAACTTACAGCCATTGAATTGTAAGTTGTTTGCCATACTTATAGGTAAATCTGCACTATTCAAATTTTGATATATCGTTTAATTTAAACGCGATAAAAAAACAATTGGGACGCTGAAAACGTACACAGTAAAACAATACATTGTAAAATGCTCTTATGGTTGTCAAAGGTTAAAATAGATTTATTTGTAAGAAAATTGTGTTAAAATAACTTAAACGTAATATGGAAATGAACGATGTAAAAAAATGCAGAAAGTATAACAATTATTTAGATAATTTAAACACGAAAAAAAACAATTGGGATGCTGAAAACGTACATAGTAGAACAATACGTTGTCAACGGGTCAAAGTTGATTTATTTGTAAGAAAATTGCGACAATACACTTGTAATACAGAATAGTTGCAAAACATCCTCACCCTTTCCATATTAAATGATAATTTATAAATAATAACGTTAATATTGCAGTGCGCAGGTCAAATTTTGCAAAAATAGCGATTTGTGTTTATTTGTTTACGCTGTTATGGGTTATGTTTATGTACACATGCGCAAGCGGAAGTCGTAAACCGGATGTTAGGTTACAACACTCGTTACAAGGTCATTTGAGTTTTATAATTATATAGATTACTTATTACATACTGGAGACAGGAATACCGGAAATTAATGTATAGTAATGCCAAGGTTTTGCAGGTGTCTTGAAGCATAAAAACGATGCTGTTGTTTTTATTTCAACTTTTATTTTGTATATTTCAAGCGATCATCTGCTCTTGATCAGAATAAAGCAGCGAAATAAAAATGAAAGACGTTGAAAAAACTTCGAATTTGTATTTTAGGCTGCGTTCATTCATTGCAACAATGTTGGAAAGAATCTACGTGGATTATTTTTTACCGATCTTTAAGAAAACTGTTGTACTTTAAGTTTGGTTATTTTAATTTGTAACGCATTAGCGTTCATTTCACCCGACAATAAACATGGCGCCATTGATCCAATATGTATAATAAATGTTTAGAAACTAGGACAAATGTGTTGAACGGTAAAAATGATATTATTATTAATAGTTCTAATAATAATAATAATAATAATAATAATAATAATAATAATAATAATAATAATTATGATAATAATAATAATAATAATTGTAACAAAAATAATAGTAAAGTAATGGAACCTATGTAAATTCCACCGCGGATTCTTTAATATGAAATGGATGTTCAGCGTAAATGGAGACGCCTTGATATTATTGCAGCTCTCTTGTTAAAACTGCAAAAGTATTTATCGAAGCTAGCAGGAACGCCCGGCTTATCCTGGCGTAGCCCGGCAGTAAAATATCATTAAATATGATATTTTAATTCATGGGGATTTCGTATATATTTCTAGAGCGTCAATTGTCTATCGATTTTATATATTATAAATAGTGATTAAAAAATACAAAAACATCCATACGACTTGGGGAGGGGGGCATTAGCTTGAATCAAAACCGAAACCAAACTCATGTAGAAATATATATATATAACTATAGTTCCTTCAGTTATAATCGAAACCAATACTTACGAAGAATTATAGGTAAAATAATTTATTACAATCTGTTACAAGAAATGGAAAGAATAAAACGACAGTCACTCGGAAGAAAAAAGATGTGTGACACACAAAATTACACACTCTCTACCGTATATATATAAAATATATATATATATATATATAGAGAGAGAGAGAGAGAGAGAGATAAATATAGTAAATTAATAAAAACAATGGTGATAGTTATAATAATAATATTACTAATAATAACATAATGAATGTAACTGAATAGATTTAGGTAAATAAGACGCATATTATTTATTGCATGTTTTTTTTTTTTTTGGCGCTAGTACGTATAGACAGAGATGTGCTGTGGTGTACTTTTACGCCATCCATCTTTTTAAAACGACCCCACGTGGCGTTGATGAACATTTTCGTTTAAGCTGAATTAGACATTGTTCCTTTATTAATGAATCTGGGCAGTTGATTAACGACAGGTGCTTGCAGTTCTTAAATAAATGAAATGAAAATAGAAACAGAAAACTTTGCATTTTAAAGCGAAAAAGAAACAGACATCTTCGTGAATCCATTTCCTTTTAGTCCTTTCGTGATTTGTGGTTTTTTTCCTGTCGGATGCAAGCTTGACCATGCCGATGAGACACAAGAAGTGGGGACAGTGTCCAGCCAATTGGTCCTAATTACTCTTACGGGTCTGTCTATCGATGCATGGACAATCTGTTGTACACAGCAAGGGGGCAAATCTTTTAGAGCATGAACGAAAAGGAAAATGTGCAGACACGGAAACGCGAAATCAATCTTATCTTATCCCACAAAGTGTAACTCCATTTATAGATTAGCACACGTGTTTTAAAGTGCTAGTTTTTACGACTATGGAAAATTGATAGACAAGATAATTCAATATTCGAAATTTACCCAATATTTAATTAATTTAATATATTTTGGAAATGGTATATTAAAGAATATGTGTGTGTGCGCGCGCGTGTGTGGGGGTGAGTAATAAAGTAATGCAATAGGTCTACTGGTATTGAACTGCAGTGATTATTGATCTTACAATATATTATTGGCTGTAATATTTTATAAAGACAATCCCTGCTAAATAAAATGTCCTCAATATAAAAGCTAGAGTAAATAAATAAAAATTCAGCTATTTAAATTTTATGATATGAAATGATTAAATTTCAAATCTAGAATATTTTATTATATGCAAGACAAAGAATACATTTCAATGAGTATATCTCCTTAACCTATAGGTTTCCAATGTCTGCCCATCTCCTCAGAGGATAAAATAGTAGCAAATATTATAATGATTTATAACTAATTTGCTAGAAAGCAATAAACATAGAAAACTATACTTAAAAGTTTTTAAAGGTTTTAAATATAGAGTAAGGGCAATTATATATTGGTTCAAAAAGAAAATTATATGCAATTTCATATCCAAATTGTGTTGTAAGTTCCGAAGTGAAAATCTTTCGTAGCAGTTATGCAAAGAGATCCAATCTGCATCTTGAATAATCTACGGCACAAGGTAACAATCCGACGTAGGCATAATTCCCTGGTGTCTTCTTTGTTTGGATGATGAGTCAAGTAAATAAATTATTGAATAAGTCCAGGAATCTCTTTCTTAATAAACATATAATACTTTAATATTTATTTCATATATTTTATAATTATAATACATGAGTTTTAAAGTCCACTTCAAATTAATTTCAATTTGTGAATAAAAACAAAAACGGTTCCAATTGAAATCGTATTCTAAAATTTAAAGAGGTAGTGGCGGGAGAGACAACACTTAATGGGTTAAGAAAAAGAAAAAGAAAAAAAATAAAGGCAGAAGAAGAAGAAGAGGAAGAAGAAGAAGAAAGGACAAGAAACAGGGAAAAATAGAGAAATATAGTAATACGGAAATAAAGAATTAGAGGGAGAAGGAAGAGAAATAAAAGATAAAGAAAGAAATTTATTACCGCCAAGACAGATATTTTGGCGGGGCCACAAAATTGGTCAAGGCTTCTAGACAGAAGCATATGCGGAAGACAGGAAAAGAAAGGAGAGAAAAAAAAGGAAAGATCATGCAATGTCATAAAGTTATTTCCCGCTTAGATGTTACTTAACCTCAAATTTATACATCTATTATACAAAGTAAATTCCCACTACTTTTATAAGTATTTATAATATCCTTTAAATGATATATTAAACAGGGAATTTAGATTTAGAATAATCTGTGGAAGCGTTGGAAATACTAAACGAGGCGTATTAGATAAAAAAATGTTTTTATTATAATGATAACAATAATAATAATAATAATAATAATAATAATAATAATAATAATAACAATAATAATAATAATAATGATAATATTAATGTTAATATTAATAATGAATAATAGTTTTAATAATTTTAATAATAATAATAATAATAATAATAATAATAACAATAATAATAATAATAATAATAATAATAACAACAATAATAATAATAATAATAATAACAATAATAATAATAATAATAATAATAATAATAATAATAATAATAATAGTGCAAAATTCCTACGGAAAAAGGATTGCTAACTAGCACCACAGAGATGACGCATTTTTTAGTATTACAAGTTTATATTTGAATATGTGAATCGCGAAAATAATTATGGATATGAAATTGAAAATGAGCTTTATAAACGTCTTAATTAAGAGGGGTAAAAAAACAAATTTGATATAGTATTCACGTAAATTCTTAGAGGTGAAACTTGCGTGCTGGGATTTAAAATATAATATTTAAATGCGTGTATGGTGAGTTACGACATAGTATGGAAATAGTAATATATTAGTATATAAGTTAAATGGAATGTTCTCAAAAGGAAATATCTCAACAAGATATGCAAATTAGTTTTTAGTTAAAAAGTCATAAGTAGCGTGTGTTGTATTTTTACACAGTTAAAGGTTTACGAATAATCTATGTTAATTTACATGGATGCGTTTAAACTTGTTTTTGTTCAAATCGCTAAATACAGTTAAATAAATACAGTTAAACAAATACAGCTAAATAAATACAGCTAAATAAAACAAGCCATCAAAATTAAACGACAGGCGCATTTCAGTACGCATTCCTGGTATACAGTCAACCATTAAACCTACTTTATTTGTAACTTTAATATCTCAACATCCTAAGATCAACATCTTCCTTAGTATGGTTTTATATTTGGAAGTATCAATGAAAATATTTAATGGAAAAAGGTTCAGCTTAGAAAAGCTACGGCTGAACTGGTTGGTTGGTTGATTTTGTTTTACGGCATATCAACCCATTTTGGGTTATTTAATGCCGAATCCAAATATTCGGAAGAAATTTTTTTTTAATAGAATATATTTTTTGTTTTCAAGTCGGTTTCTATTTAACCCATAGTTGGGACCCTAACAGGTACTACCACTCCGGGTCTGAGTGGACCTGGGAGCAATGGTAATTAAAGGGTGGCTCCACACTCCCCAAAGCCCACAAGCTGGGGCCTCACCACTTGATATAGTTTAAGGTCATATCCAGGACCCCCATTGAGGGACTTTTACCCTCTGCAGGGGGGGGGGCAGTCGGCGTAATCTAATGCCCCACCGACAGGGCCGCTACAACTGAAACATGTATTGCGTAGTCATAATATATTTGTAATAATATACATATATCCATATATATGTATGCATATGTTGTCACATATATATATATATATATATATATATTTATATATATATATATATATATATATGTTGTCACATTTGGGCTGGTGCATTTGTGCTACTTGCTACTTGTCTTGTCAATATAGGCCCTGAACTGTCATCTAAGCTTTAACCTCTGTCCCATCGACGAAATATTACATACTTCGCCCTGTTTTACAAGTATTTTAATGGTGGATGCTGCGAGGAACTAGCAGCCTTTGTACTTCCTCGACGTAAATACTCCCAAGAACCCAACGATCCCGTTCCTACACAGGAAAGATCCTTAAATGTAAGAAAACCTTCTACTCTACTATATTCCTTTACTATGTCAGCACATACCACTATACTGGAGCTTATTAACATTGATTGCCTCCATATTAAACTGCCGCTGTAAACAAAATCCACTTTGAATTCCATATCTCAATCCTAATTAAAATGTGTCATATACTTCACCCGTGCCGCGCATTTAGAGGCAACCATCTTCAGCTCATAGCTTCGAAAACTAATCACCATATTCGATCTACCGGCCCCATAATCGATTACCTTAAATCATTGCATTTAGATTGGTTTCTCTGATTTAAGCGCCAATTCTACAATCGAGTTATTAAATTCCAAAATGAGTCTTTTCAGCCTCGCATTTTTGGTGTTGAAATCCTGTTTTGTAGTTTAAACTGATTTAATGATGGAGCTGATGTTGCGTTGGGAACAGAATGGAAAAGAGTATGCTTCATCAATAAATGTACTTATTCGTCTAAACTTATGTTCGTATGATCTATCTATTTACTATTATATAAAAGATACTTTATACAGGGTGACCCAAAAACAAACAAAAACTAAATGGAGGCCATCTAAAACATATGCTGTAGAACGGAGAAAAAAAGTCCAAAGACCCCATGTGATGTTTTGAATATAATAAACTAGTTATGACCAAAGTTTCATTTCATTCGGACAAAGCACTAAGAAACGGGGTCTAATTAGAGTCGGGACCCGTTTTTTGGGGTCACCCTGTATATGTCTGAGAGTTACTTCCTTATTGTTTCCGAAACGGATGAGTTACTCCATTATTGGTTCCGAAATGTCTGGCAGTGATCTTAGATAAGTTTTCAACGTAAATTTATCAGATAAGTATAAAAAATCTAAATAAAACTGGTCTTAAAAATAGTCCTTTTTACTTAAAAATGAAAAGAAATTTCACAGGGGAATCTTTTTTCAGTTAAATCGGCCAAGGGATATAATTCTCAGCAAATCAAGGAGGATTCAAGTCGCAGCACATCATTTGTTTTAAAAAAATAACAGAATTATTGTCATCTAGTTATAGCTGCTAATAGTAATTGACGACAGATTGAATAGTTTCCTGCTCAAGCCCGGCTGAATCTCACCGTTTTATTTTAAATATTTTCTCATTAGTGAGTTCAATTTTCGATTAAAAAAGATGCCATTTAAAATTGCCGCAAATCATTTCTTCCTTTGCATATTTTAAAACTATACATTAATCAGTAGAGACTTTTCCAGGCCATCCATCGTCCAATTTAAATATTAGCTGACAGAATTTGATGAATGACATTGTCATTCTTTTTTCTTTTTTTTTTTTTTTTTTTTGCGAATTAGTCAACCGGGAAAATTATTTCTCGTAATATATAATATTCAATAGATTTGGTTGGTGGATTGGTTGTTTTTGTTTTACGACATATCAATCCTTTTCGGGTTATTTAATGCCGAATCCAATGATTTTGAAGAAAAATATTTTTAATAGAATATATTTGTTGTTTTCAAGTCGGTTTCTATTTAACCCATAGTTGGGACTCTAACAGGTACTACCTCTCCGGGTCAGAGTGGACCTGGGAGCAATGGTAATTAAAGAGTGGCTCCACACTCCCCAAAGCCCACACGCTTGGACCTCACCACAGGATATAGCTTAAGGTCATATCCAGGACCCCCATTGGGGGACTTTTACCCTCTACGGGGGGGGGCAGTTGGGGTATTCTAATTCTATTTTAGGGCCGTAATATTCAATAGAGGATTTATTCTATAATAATAATAATAATAATAATAATAATGATGATGATTGCACCGTCTTGTCAGACGAGTGCCACTCCCTCAGACATTCAAAATCCATGAGCCCAAATACCTGAGGGAGTATCTATACAAAGATGATGTTACAGAGTCTTAGCTTTGTACGACAGCTAAGTTTCTCTCTCGGTTCAAAATGTTGAGATCCAGCAACAAGCAAGAGCAAGATAGCCAGCAACAAATTAAACTGCAGACCAGCTTAATGCGGGTACTGCTCTTCCGCTTTATGGTTTTTTAAATCAGAGAGTTGCTTCTCCTAGAAAGGTTGCCTTCACCACGACTTACGGGAGCCCTCTCCACCCCAATACACATATACACACACACAAATATACACGGTGCTAGTTGGCCGTTGACCCAGAAAAAGAGTTCATTCGCCCTTTGGAAGGTCTTGTTTTTAATCCTTCAGGGAGACTAGCCGCCCTCCTCACCAAACAAGTCTGGTGGGGGAACCAGTTTAGTCGCCGGTGACCCGACCATGAGGAAGGTAGTACTGGGTTACATGGTACCAGTAGCATATGACATGACCATAATAATAATAATACATACATACATACATACATACGCAATCTACATACGTTAAAATATCATTTTTAAATGTCATGTACGACTGGCGCCCAATAAGTTCTATCTCTTATCTTATGATCGACTTCAAACATGATTAACAGAATTGTGTTTGTCACTTATTTTTTAAACGAATATTGTTTCGATTTTTTTGTCTTGAATTATCAATTATATGTTCTCAAGTATTGTTTTTTGACTGATGTCATAACGAAATTTGCGTCCTACTAATGGTTTCAGAAGTGGAAACTTTTTCACATCTTGTTCACGTAACAGCAACTAACAGTTTTCTGAAGCATTTAAATTAATTACATAATTTTGGTGTCTATTTTCTAAATAGATGTGTTTTTTTATTCGAAGAAAAGACAATCAACTACTCACTTTATTTTCTGCTTTTACGTTTCAACTGTGTTTTCAAAAACTGATATTATTTCAAGTTTTGTTTAATAAATAGCAACCAACTATGTTGGCCATTTTCCTTTGACTGGCGTCATAAAGTTTTATAACACAATTTTCATTTCTACTTAATGCTAACCACGCACGCACACACAGATATATATATGTGTGTGTGTGTGTGTGTGTGTGTGTGTATTCTTCTTACTAAATGTTATAAAATATTCTGCTTATTGTCCGTTGACTGAGGCCATAACAATATAGAACACAATTATCCTTTGTTCTAGATGTTAACGATAGGATATTGTTTGGCATTCCTGATTAAGATATTCTGGTTATTGTCGGTTTTCTGAGGTTATTTTAGATTTATATAACCCTTTCGTTCTTCTAATTTGTAACAACTTGATGTTGCAATAAGTTCGAATTATGAAATCAAAGGAAAATAGTATTCCACTGTTCGTAGACGAAGCTAATAAATATTTTGAACCAACTTTCTCAAGGACAATCTATATAATTATAAAACTCAAATAACCTTGTACCGATATATGTAACCCACTTTCCGGTTTACAACATCCGGTTGCGCATGCGCGCATAACCTGCGCAGTGAAATATTAACGTTATTATTTCGAAATTATTATTTAATATGGGAAGAGAGGGGTTTAAAACAACTTAAACGTAATACAGAAATGAACGATGTATAAAAGCAGATATATGACAATTTGAATTTAACTATAATAAGTATTATGGTATCTGTTCAGTGCACATTTACCTATAAGTATGGCCAACCACTTATCATTCAATAACTGTAACTTTTTTTCAAAAATAATCAATTATAAGAAACAGAACGACTCATAGAAATCTATCTATATTTGTTTTTCATTTTAATATACTTTCATAGAAATGTTTCTGTTATGTCAAAAAAAATAATATTTTCCTTATGTCACAAGTGTCACGCTCATACATGAATTCCATAGATAATATAACATACTGACCCAACGGGTTACGGGTAGTCTAGTAATTTCTTAATGTAAGAGGGTTGGTTCAAATATAGGCTTTTGTTTTTTTTTATTCGCATATTTATAGAGCTAAGTAAATGGGAGTGATACTAATAAACGAACAACCTTTTGTGCTATAGAAATTATTTTCCTACATTGTAACAACCATTTTCAATGCTTTTTACATGAGGATAAACGATGGATGTGCATTGTCGTCTGCAGAATGTTTTTTTATATGAAGCTCGTTTCCAAAGTAAAACCTCCGATTTTTAACTGAAAAAGTTGAAGAGCTACGAAGACGAAAATGGTATCATAATAACGATATCTTTTTCTGATCCAGAATGTATATTTTCTGCATAGCCACTAACATCCTCAGTGTAACTCCGCTTCCAAATAACGTTCATGATAGGATCTGCTTTTGTAGAGTCTTACATCGTCAATATTTGCAACAGACAGATAAAATATTTACAATGCAATATATTATCTTTCTTTGACATTTCTACTCGAAATAAGAAAATATTGGGTACCATTCTTGAATCGTTCCCTTGTAATTAATATATTTGATAGAGATTGGTACTGTTAATTATGGTATAAGTTGGAATTAGATAAATTCATGCAAGAATCTTTTCAGGTTTCTTTGGGTTGCGTTATGATTGAGAACTCTTCCATATTAATTGTTCTAATTAACTATTATATGCAAATGACAAAGTAATGTAATTTTGTAGTCATCAATTTTAACCTACTTATTCTCTCTTCTCATATCTTTTATTTCTCTGTTTCTGTTTGCTTGTTAAAAGTCACGAAAAAGAATGAAAGGAATATATAATACGGGCACATTTTTATATTTAATCCCCATAAAATCTCACATTTTATAATTTATATTTCATATTTTCATAATGTTTCATATTTAATGTTTTATGTCTTATAGGAACAATTATAACCCTAAGGAAAAAAAAATAAAAACAAAACCTAATAACTTGGCAAACGCAGACGTCACATCATTATGATCAGACTGTTGGCCACTATCTTACTTCATTACTGCTATCCTCCATCTCACAGACAAACATCTTCCCCGTGGAGTTCGGATTATGTACAGAACTGACGGGCGACTTTTTAGCATCAACAGATTCAGGGCTAAAAGTCGAATGAACACCATATCCATTATGGAGCTACAGTATGCAGACGATAACGCCCTTGTAGCTCTCTCAGAAGAGGACCTACAGTGTACACTGGTTGCCTTCACGAGGGCGTACAAACAGCTAGGACTAACAATCAATATAAAAAAACTCAAATCCCCCATCAATTATTTTATGTAGTTTTGCACAGATTTTCAATCGCTATAAAATCTTATATTATTTCCCAGGAACACCACAAACCAAACAACTTTGTAATTACCGGAAGTGGGAGAAATTTTTCTCCATAATTATTATTTTCTAACACATTCTCCTGCGTAGGGAAGTTCTCTACATTTCACACAAATGATACTACTTTATCGTTCCTATTTGGGTCAACCACATACAGGTGCTTTTTACAATAACATCTTTGTGTTCGATTCGTGAAATAATGAACTCTCCGTTTAGAAGTACGTTTAACCGCATTGGCTGCCCCTTCGCATTTCTCGGATTAAGTGAATGGAGATTTCCCGTATTTTCCGAACAGTTACAAATATAACAAGATGGAGTCAATGAAACACGATACTTTTTCTTCTTATTAATCTTATTCTTTTTGTATTTTTCGTATTCTTTGGCGTCTACTTCGTATTTTTACTATTCATCGACCATACGCAAACAAAAAAAAATGGCTTCTTATTATATCTTTATGTTTTTTTTGTTGTTTTTTTTTTGTATTTTCTTTCGTCTTCTTCGAAGTTTTCCTCTACGTAAAACTTATAGAAATTAGTTGCGGGGTGTTTACAGACACTTCATTGATTAAATAAACGTGGTTTCTCAAATATAATTCTCGATTTGCCAGTTTAAATGCTTCAAAATTTTTTTCAATTTCTCTGAAATGCTATGCATGATGTGCTATTGACAAGGTTTTAAAATTACCGCCATAGCTCTAGCATGTATTTACCTTCATTAACGAAACTTAATTGAGTATATTAAGAAATATTTTAAAATAACTTTTACAATTTTTAGCTATTTTTGAGACCAGATATTTTAAAATTTGTACATTAGCATGCCCAATAACGTTCATGCTCTTACGATTTTACATAGAGGTCTTATGCAGAATATGTACCGTCATGAAATACTAACGTTAATTTTTAGTTTTTTGTTTATTGTTTCATATTAAATGCTACGTTTGCTAGTTAGTTTTCACGTTTAATATTCTTTTTTTTTTTTTTTAAATTTTCACCCCAAACAAGGCACATTGCCACTTTGGTGTAGGGGGCTACTATCAGGGGAAACATCTACTGGGTACTATGTAGGGATTAGGGCAGCGAGATGTTGGTTCACGTTGCACTTGAACTTATACATGTCAGTACAGTTGGGGAAGCAGTGACCTGGAATGGAATTCCAAAGTCTAGCAGTTCTGGGGAAGAAACTACTGGAGTAGAAAGATCTTTTACATCTAAGAATCTCTACAGTGTGGGGGTGGGATTTTACAGCTTGTCGGGTCTGTCGAGGGTGTTCACGTCGTGGGGGCACAAGTGCTTGCAGTTCTTCAGAGCATTCACCATTATAATACTTGTAGAACAGGCAGAGGGATGCAACGTTTCGACGATGGGACAGAGGCTGAAGTTTAGATGCCAGTTTAGGGCCTATCAGATTTGCGACTCTCTTTTGAACCCTGTCAAGGAGCGAGAGACTAGTAGCCGATGCACCGGCCCAAATATGACAGCAATGCTCCATACATGGGCGAATAGTGGCCTTATAGAGGTACAGGATACTTTCGGGTGTTAGAAGTTTTCTAGCACGGTAGAGAGAGCCCACCTTCCTTGCAGCGGCCCTGGCAATGCCCTCGATGTAATTGTTCCAACTCATGTTTCCTGTGAACGTTAGGCCAAGGAGCTTGAGAGACGTACTCTCATATAAAGAGTCGTTGGCCATTGCTATAGGTGGTAGAGAAGGTTTCTTGTAATTATTGAATGAAACCAGTTTTGTCTTGGTGGCATTGAACGTTACCATCCATTTTTGTCCCCATTCCACTACTGATTGGAGGTCATCCTCTAGTGTTTCTGCCATTACTTTAGATATATGTTCATTTGTTTTCCTGTCGTGCCTGCTATAGAGTGTGGTGTCATCAGCATATATACCCATCTCAGAGGCAATTTTGTCGGGGAGGTCATTTATGAATATCAGGAACAGCAGAGGTCCAAGGATAGATCCCTGGGGCACTCCTGCATTTATATCATATTGTTTAGATGTACGACCGTCGAGGACAACCTGGATTTTTCTCTTATCTAAGAAGGATTTAATTATGTTAATTCTGTTTGCTAATAATTGTTTTACATTTAATATTTTGTTTTATAATTATTGTTTTACATTTCATATTTTGTTTGTTTATTATGCTTTCAAATTCCATATTTCGTTTTTGTATTATTGTTTAACATCTCATATTTTGGTGGTAATTATTATGCAACATTTTATATTTTGTGTGTAATAATTTTTCACATTTCATATTTTGTTTACTAATTATTGTTTCACATTTCATAGTTCGTTTGCCGATAATTGTTTTATATTTAAAAATAAAGTTTGTTAATTATTGTTTTACATTTCATATTTTGTTTTCTAATTATTGCTTCACATTTCATGTTTCGTTTGCTGAATTATGCTTCACGTTTTGTTATATTTTAACATTTTAAATTTATTTAGTTAATTATTATTTAATATTTTCTATTTCGTTTTCTAGTTATTTTTTAACATTTCATTGTTTGTTCGTTAAGTAGTTATTCTAATTTTTATATTTCGTTAGTGTATTATTTTATTTCATACTAGCGTGTGTGCCTGGCGTTGCGCGGGTGTTTGGAGATGTATGCTGAGCAAAAATAAAAAAGAAAAAAACGGTCAATTTTTTTAAATTTGACCCCTATAATGACCCCTTAAAATTTATTGTTTTGGGCTCAAATCAAGTTCTTAAGTTAGATCATTGTCCACGCAAGCAAAAATTTCAAGTGTTTAGACCCAAAATTGTCGGAGGAGTTTGGTAGAGTTCTCAAAAATCGAATCGTTGAACTTTGATGCCTTAACAGCCAAATTTCTGGCCGAAAACCAATCACATCGATTTCCCCAAATCTCAGTACCCTGTACATTAAATTTCGAGCCTGTAGACTGAAAATTACCAGAGTAATTGCAAAGGAAAATGTACATAGACAGAAAGACAGACAGACAGACACGTTCACTTTTATAGATATACTAGCATTTCGGCCCGGCGTTGCCTGGGTGTTTGGAGGTGTATTCTGAGCAAAAAAAAGGTCAATTTTTTTTAACTTTGACCCCTATTATGACCCCTTAACATTTATTGTTTTGGGCTCAAATTGAGTTATTAAGTTAGATCCATGTCCAAGGTACCTCAACCTAAAATTTCAAGTGTCTAGACCCAAAATTGTCGGAGAATTTTGGTAGAGTACTCAAATGTCAAATCGTTGAACTTTGACCCCTTAACAGCCAAATTTCTGACCGAAACTCGATCACAAAGATTTTCTCAAATCTCAATACCCTGTATATATAATTTCGAGTCTGTAGACTAAAAATTGACAGAGTTATTGCGTAGGGAAATGTACACAGAAACACAGACAGGCAGACTAACTGACACACAGACACACAGACACGTTCACTTTTATAGATATATAGATTATGGTTGCTAATTATTGTTTCACATTTAATTTTTAGTTTGATAATTATTGTTCCACGTTTGAAATTTAGTTTGACATTTTATATTTAATTATAATTCATATTTTATACTTCGTTTGCTAATTATTGTTTCACATTTCATATTTCGTTTGCATATCATAATTTCACATTTCCTATCTTGCTTATTATTTTTTCGCATGTACAATTTTGTTTGCTAATTATTGTTTTACATTTCATATTCAGTTTGCTTATTATTGTTTCACATTTTATGTTTCGTTTGCTAATTATTATTTCAGATTTCAAAATTTGTTTGCTAATTATTGTTTTCATATTCAGTTTGCTTATTATTGTTTCAAATTTTATGTTTCGTTTGCTAATTATTATTTCGCATTTAAAATTTTGTTTGCTAATTATTGTTTTACATTTCATATTCAGTTTGCTTATTATTGTTTCACATTTTATGTTTCGTTTGCTAATTATTATTTCACATTTCAAAATTTGTTTGCTAATTATTGTTTTCATATTCAGTTTGCTTATTATTGTTTCAAATTTTATGTTTCGTTTTCTAATTATTGTTTCGCATTTAAAATTTTGTTTGCTAATTATTGTTTTACATTTCATATTCAGTTTGCTTATTATTGTTTCACATTTTATGTTTCGTTTGCTAATTATTGTTTCAGATCTAAAATTTTGTTTGCTAATTATTGTTTCACATTTCATATTTCGTTTGCATATCATAATTTCACATTTCATATTTTGCTTATTATTGTTTCGCATGTACAATTTTGTTTGCTAATTATTGTTTTACATTTCATATTCAGTTTGCTTATTATTGTTTCACATTTTATGTTTCGTTTGCTTATTATTGTTTCACATTTTATGTTTCGTTTGCTAATTATTGTTTCGCATTTAAAATTTTGTTTGCTAATTATTGTTTTACATTTCATATTCAGTTTGCTTATTATTGTTTCACATTTTATGTTTCGTTTGCTTATTATTGTTTCACATTTTATGTTTCGTTATATATATATATATATATATATATATATATATATATATATATAACGAGTTTTCTACTTTAATGAAAAGTTTTAAGTGGCACTAAAATCCAAGTGGGTGAAACACGTCCAAGATTTTAATATATAATGATGGCCACTGTTTCAATGGTAACAGATGGCTTTATTTATCTCTGTATCTCATGAGACTTCCAAGCAGAGGAAACATGCCTAAGAAAAAGGTGTCTAACTTGATCTTGGTTGCTGCTTTAATTGAAAATGTGACACCCAAGGGTAGGAAGTATTCTTAGAACGAAAGTTGATGTTACACGTACCTTTTGTATGACAATTGTGCGTCTCTTTTCCTGATTATACTTCAAGGAAATGAAACATATAAGATGAGCGAGTGTAATATACCGATCGTTGTTGGTAAAATGGAAATGTTTGTTACATATGATAGTGTAAGATTACCTTGACTTTTAGATAGATATTGTTTGTTAGTTCACCTGACAAAAATATAACCAGATAAAATATGTTTAGAATCAAGGTTTTGAAAATACGAGAGTTGTTGTTTTAATGAAAATTCGGGAGTTCACACTGCAATTATCATTAGCGAGAGAAACTTTCTATCCAACTATTTATAAGTGCTTCTTCTCATACGCAAGCAAGTTTCTCTCGATTTTGGCACCAATGATCTGATCCTCATTTGAAAGGAATGGCTTTTGTTTCAATCACATTTTCTGCTTAAACAAACTTCTGGAACTGACCTTCTTTCCTGACTGGGATGTAAGACTTACATCCAATATGTTGCTGAAATCGTTGGCAAAATTAAGATGATGCAACTGTCAAGAAGATATATCACTTTTCATGCAATCCTCTACGGATTTAGAAACCTTATATATCATAAGGTGGGGTATTGTTGCCTTATTTGGAGAAGAGTTGTTCTACAGCACAATGTCTTGCCTTGACAGAGTCCAAAACAGAGTCCCTAATCTCGTGGACGATATCTTTTCACCATCCCTGCTGCCTCTTTCTCGCAGAAGAGCTGTTGCTAGTCTTTCCCTACTCGATTGTTGTTTTTATGGCAGATACACCTCTGGGCTATTGGCGATGCGCATTATAAAACATCTATCTTACAAACGACTCAAGCTACATCTGTCAATGATATCTTTCTCCCACTCCGTGCCTAAAACTATACGAAAGTTCCATGAACAAAGTTTCTTTCCTACCCATATATCGAGCAAACTACCAAGGGTCTTCATAAACTTCCACCGTTGTTACAGTGTTGTATTAACTTGCCACTCATAAACCTTTATACTCGAGAAGCTCTTGGCCTTTAGTGAATTTTAATTTTTAGTAATTAAGAAATGCCAACTAGTCTCTCCGTACGGCACAATCACGTTGACACACCGGATCTCGCCAGATCACCGAAGTTAAGCAAGGTTGAGCCTGGTCAGTACCAGATGGCTAACCATTTAGGAATGCTAGGCGCTATATGTACCTTCTGGGAAGGTTGGGCGTGGGGGCAGCACCCTTACCCCGTAAAAAGAACTCAGTCCCTACAAAAGCATCTATAAAAGTGGGCTCAAGGCTATGAATGGATGGAACTAGTCTCTCCGAATATTTTAAGACTGTTTATCTCTGTTTTAAAAAATGGTATGAAGTGATGTCGTCAGAGGACGATCGATAATCTGAGTTTATGATGAGTGCATATATCTGTTAATAGAGAAATCGATAACGAAAATCACAACACAGTTTCTCGGTAAACATATCCAGTTGTATGTTTTTAGTCACAGCGTTGATGTAACAACCGGAAGTATTAAGATTTAAAAAAAAAACGATTCAATATACGGAGGTCACCATTGTATCGTTAATCATGACCAGCATTATAACTTATCTAACGTATCTCCTTTTAGTTTTTTGGTCCCCTGACAAAAGAAGGTGGACCTGTAAATTCACCCTTGTCCGTTCATCCGTTCGTTTGTCCGCGCTTTTCTCAATAATTACGCCTTTTTATAATTTTGCCAAACATTAAACATGATATAAATTAAAAAAAGTAGCAGAACAGATTTACCGGGAAAACTCCGGCTGCTCCAACCCAGGGGTGCCTTTCGGGTTAAAATGGCCAAAAATGACACTTTTGTGCTTATTAAAAAAATTGATGCCTTGAATTTTTATAAAACTTTCTGACAAGTTGTAACTAAATTATTTCTATATAAATTTTTTTGTCTATACTTTGCGATAATACTTGAGTGTGCCCCGGGGGCTCTTTTAGGGCTAATAAAAACGCTCCATTTTTGGGACTATTTTACCATATTTGTCCAACATTTTCTGTTCATGTATATTTAGTAGTTTTGCATTGTGCTGAACTCAAATTTATATATGTAAAGACCCTGGGGAGTTTGGGGGTTAAATTCAGGGAAGGGGGGGGCAAATGATGGACTTAGTAATTTCTTTTTTTTGCAAGGTCTAAAACTCACATTTACATATGTTAAAGCCTAAAACTGCACCGTTTGTTCATTTTCACCAGGATTTGACGTCCCCTGAGGACTTTGGGGGCTAAATCAGGGAGAATGCCTTACTTGATCATTCTTAGGCCTCGTTCACTGTGCACTTAAAAGGGGCCATGCATGCTTCAGTTAAATTTTTTAGAAACATTATTCCTTTTAATCTAAAAATGTCCAAAATGATCGAAGAGATTTTAACTTATTTAAACAATAGCTGTAATACAATTTTGCCTTAATGAAAATTTGGATGCGAAAAAAAAACTAGTATATATTTAAAATACAAAATACAGTTTAAAAATCGATATGTGGAATGCTGCTTTTTGGAAGAAAAAAAAACATGCAGTCATATTCAGGTTTTCATAAAGGAGAAATATTGCAACCATTCCCTTTGATTAATGTGCCAGTTCATATTGTACGATGAGTTTCCATATATTATGAGAGTTATTAACGCATGTTAATTACAAATTTGAAACACCTGCATATATTGTTTACTGAAATAACAATTTTTACAAAAATAATACAATTATCAGGTGGCGTAATTATCTCTCAGCTTATTGTGATGCCGAAAAAGTAAATTACTTACTAAATATTATAAAACTGCTGACTCAGAGCAAATATTTCAGCGAAGTGGATTTTTAACTACATTGTTGCAATATATTTTACGACTAGCAAATTATTGACGTATCGTACAGTTAGGTGAGAATATTGCCGTGATAGAATACAAACCATGAAAAGGAATACAATTTCATCGTATTTTTTTATAAATTAGTAGCCGAGAGTTTTTGTTTTTTTTTAATTTCGGCTTGCATGTTGTATAATATGCTGCCCAGATTGGTTGTTTAGCCATATTCTTCTCAAGCGCTTTTTATCTGAACATCCGATAATTACACCAAGCCTCAATAAAGAAAAAGAAAACAACAGTAACAACAATTCCTCCTGAAGACGATCGGATGTGCAGATAGATACCGCTTGAGAAGACTATTGCTGAACAACAACTATTGGGCGCCATATTATACAACATGTCAGCCGAAATTTGAAAAGACCACTCAGCGAATTGAAATATTATCCAATAAAACCGAAAAACAAAGAAGAAAGAAGAGTTCTGTCGTGTTCAATTAGACATGCTTTACTAATGACTTGCTGTCAAAATATACATATGCGCATATATATATATATATATATATATATATATATATATATATATATATATATATATACATATTCAATTTCTTTTTACATAAGCAGTAATTTGTTGCTACACAGTCATGAGCATGTTTCGGTCTTCTAGTATTTAGTAACTAGAGACCTCTTCAGGCAACAACGCTTATTTTCGAACGCGGAATTCTTAATCAAGTTAGTAAATACTAGAAGACCGAAACATACTCATGATTGTTCCGCAATAAATTATTGCTTATGTAAAGACAAATTGAAAATGCAACTTGCTCTACTTCCGCATTGAGGACTCTTGTATTAACCTCGTTATATTTCACTGGTTATTCTACCTTTGAAAAATAGTAACCTCAATTTATATATATATATATATATATATATATATATATATATATATACATATATACACATATATATATATATATATATATATATATATATATATATGTATATATATATTTTATAAAGCCCCCCCTCTTGGGTTAAGCACTATCGTAAATAATCTCACTCGCTACTTAATTTAGCTGAAAAAATGCGAAGCTCGCGGTTTGTTTACAAACAAACGTTTGAGCACTTTACGAGTGGCGGACGGATGTTTATTTAAACAGACATTCGGACAGATTAGTTGCGGCCACCGCTTCCGTAGTCAGGGGGTAGAACTGCCGACTGTCATCACGACGGTTCTAGGTTCGATCCTCGGCTTGGGATAGGTGTTAGTCTAGCGGCACTGATGAGTTGTGAAACACCGAAACAGGACTGTATGTCGATGACTAAAATATATTTTATATATATACATATATATATTGAAGTATTTGTTTGTATATATATATATATATATATATATATACTAGGAGAATACCCGTCGTTGACTGGGTTCAAAAACAAAATGGACTCTGATTTATGAAAGTATGATAGTTTATGAAAAGGAGGAGGTTGTAAAGAGATAGGTTTGGGTCCCAAAAATTTTACCCTAACCAAAATATGATGAAAGTAACGATAATTTTCGCGAAATTATATTTTTTATATCAACTTTGTTTCCATTCGTAGCCAAAAGTGACAAACAAAATGATGTTTCCTTACAAAGAGAAAATGTTATATATATAATAATATAAATATACAAGAAATAAATGTTACCATAGTCAATAAAAGTTACTTTTATGATAGAAAAGTTCATTGGTCTGTATTTTTAAGTAGTTTGTAAATAATTTTTTTTTAATTCACGAACCGGTTTAAAAAAACATCTAAACGGCAGCGACTTTGAAATGGAGAGCCCCGTTTTCAATTTGAAGGAGGGGCACTTGAGCAATCTGTGTTAACAATTTAAAAAGTTCCGTCAACGTAAGGAATATTTATAAACATACTTTAATGTTTTCCGTTATTTTGTGCTTGAGGAATATTCGATTTTGACATGTGTAGTTTATAGAAAAATTAATTTAAGTAGTTATCGCTTAAAATTTCGTTTAATTTCGGTTCGCTGAAATTATTTAAAGTAAAGAGCATTAAAAATTATTTCAAAACAAAAAAAAACATGAACTGAACTTTTATTGACTATGGTAACATTTATTTCTTGTATATTTATTTTTCGGGTAGTCGTTTGTTGGCTTTTCTGTTAAACACTCTTACTAAATAATATCGAAGAAATATCGAAAAACAAAGAAACAAAAACAGTTTTGAAAAATAATGAAGCTTTACTTACTTTAGTAAAATAATCAAAAACAGCAAAATGGGATATTAAAAAAGTAAACACGTAATTACTTTAGTTTTTCAAAGCAAAGAATCGATATAAATATGATTGAGAAGAAAATGGCGCCCTTTTCAACCAGATGAGCTTTGTTTCAGTTTTACAGTATTGAACGGTGTAGTACTACGCCGTCGGATTCAAGGTTGTACTATTGTAATGTAAAGAACACGCAAAAAGGGTTGTAATCAACTGAATTCCTTCTGGGACAATGACAAAAAAGCTTGAATACATATATAAATAAAAATAAAAAGCTTATGTAAATGTTTCATAAAAGACACGTAATCACCTGAGCAGGCTATTTTAAGGAAAACAACTCAGTTATGCAAAATGTGTGTCGAGAATTGTCTAAAGTTCCGACGTTTCTTTGGCTTTCACTTTAATAAGAACGTGAATGTATTAGGTGAATTTATTCGACACAATATGATTCAACTCAAAAAAATAAATAAAAGCTGACGTGAATTAAGATTAAAGTTAAGGTGTTATTGTGGATCCTCACCCCTTTTAAAAAACCTTGTTAAACTTTGTGACATATTTACATTCTATGGAGTTCAGGCGCGAACGGACACCAATAATTTTATTATACCATATGTCTTCAAACTGATACATAATTATCAAAGCGCACTTACGTAAATAGATATGAAAAGTTTTTGTTAAAGTTCCTGCCATATTTCCATGCAGACCCTATAATTTTATTGTACCATCCATATTTAAGTTAAAACATACTTATCAAAGTATTCTTATATACACATATATCAAAAACCCCTGTAAACGTTTTTTTTTTCTTTTTTATTTCTATAATTTGGGGGCCAGGCATGAACGTAGACCCCACAATTTTTATGAACCACCGTTCTGCAAGATCAAACATACCAATTCCTGATCCTCGATACATCTTCTATCATTATATGTAATCAGTTTTTTTTTTAATAGGAGCCACACACACACACTCACACACAGACGTTCAGCTTTATATTATAGATATATATATATCCTCCAATCCAATCCTGAGGATCTTGAAGAGACACCGCCGGTGATATTGCTCCAGGGTTCTAGGGAGGAGCGACGAACAAACCTGAGCGTCCTAAAGGAGGCCAACATACCTACCATCACCAGAACCATCATTCGACACCATCTGCGATAGAGGGCCATGTTATGCCCCTGTTAGACAACTGTCTTCCAAATCAAATGTTCTACAGTCAGCTTAAAGATGGGAAGGTGTCCCAAGAATGACAGAAAGGGAGATATAAGGACAACTTAAAAACCAACCTGAGACAATGTCACTTTAGCCTCACCAGTTGAGAGGATACTGCTCTTCAGGTGGGGGGGGAGCTGGAGGATCCATGAATGGCACGGCTCACTCAGAAAAGGACCTTCACAGAGCCGCAGAAAATAGTAAGCAGAGAAAGAAGAGATCAACTACCAACACCGCTCCTTCCGCCTCTTCTATCACCCGCATATCACATGCCCCCACTGTGTGTCAAGGATCGGCCTCTAGAGCCATTTGAAGACTCATAGCTGATTAGACCCAATATAACAGACGGGAGAACAATCATACTCGCTACAGGTGATTGCGACTAGTGAATGACATATATATATATATATATATATATATATATATATATATATATATATATATTATTTACTATAATAATTATTGAATAGCCACAGACACCAGTGTTTCAACCTTTCGGGAATCATCAGTGCAGGGTGCCTCGATTAATACTAGTCGATAGATTCGAACCCGGCAACAGAAGCCATCTCTGGCTCCATTTGCAAGGATCTAATCCACTCATTAGCAAGGGCCTAATCCATTCGGCTACCGTTAACCGCGAGAAATATTGTTGAAATTTAAACATTTATTTTTTAGATGATTTTATGTCTGTCAAAGTGATCTAATCATTATATAATAATCTGCACATAAGAGCTAATTTGACCGACTTTTATTTTCAACTGAAAGTGTTCAACGATAAGAAACGATATATATATATATATATATATATATATATATATATATATATATATATATATATATATATATATATATCGTTGTTTGTCGTTGGAAGAACTCGGATACGAGTAAAAACTTTGATCATGAGAATTGAGCCAGCTCCAGCATCAATGTGCTTTTGGTGATTCACAAGTAAACACTTCGTGTCGCACAAGCTTCAGATGTCTTCATTCGCTTCGCCAAACATGTGCTTGAGATGCAGGTTAAGGAAGGCATCTTGCAGCAGGTTGCCGTTACCTCATCAAGTGGAATCCTGCCTTGTCAACTACAAACCAGACTAGCTTATTCGGAGACGCGTCTCTTCTAGTGAATTAAACGCGCATCCAGATACCTAGAAATTTCAGCGATTCAATGCGGTACATACAGCGCATAGTCTTCCAAAATAGTCACCAAACTGGTACTGGCGAGGCACATCGTTGCTTAATTTCGCATGTCAACGTAAATGTGTCGGTGCCTCAACCCTTATCCCTGAGTGGCTTCCGGGCCTTGATAAGTGGTGATCACTGTGTAAAAAAAAACTAAGAAAACTCTTTGAATTTGTGACACACATACACACTCATGCAAACACACACACTCATGCAAACACACACACACACACACACACACACACACACATATATATATATATATATATATATATATATATATATATATATATGATTATTTCATTTAATCACATAAATTAATATCCGAGGGCATAACTTTAGGCGTAAATTTCGGTATTTACTTCAACAGTGCTCAATACATAGGTAGAGCTAGGTAGTAAGTTATGAATATATGTATATATATGGCAGTTAAGCTACACAGAATAGTCCGCGTTTCATCCTCGTAAGAATTCGTCAGGCTTATGTCCTCATATATATAAATATGATATGCAGTAATTTAAATAGTTTTTTACACATTTGAAGAGGTTGTATCGGCCGAAATATTATGCTGAATAACTGTCAGTCTGATAAAAGTAGTCAGATGAACTCAAATAATACGTCTTATTTGTCTTCATCATAAATTTCTGAAACTCTAACATAAATGGATTAATATTCACTATCTTTGTTCAATAAAAACTTTCAGGTTTAATTTAGCTTCGAAATACGTATATATAGAAATACGCTACTTTTGGAAGTATGAAGAACCAACTAGTCGATAAGAAAAGACCAATTGAGAAATGTCTAGATTTTCTTGACCATTAGTTTTATATTTTTTTCATACAATATCTTGTGCTATCACCGATTAGGCTTTGTCTCCTTTTTCTTAGGGAATATTTTTGTCTATTTACATAACGATTGATTTTATCGTCATCGATTAATTCTTTGTCTTTTCGATCACTTCAGAATTTTTATCCAATAGTTGTGTCCAATTTTTATCAATCGCTTTGCTTTGCGTTATATTACTTGTTTTTCTTAATTTCTTATAGAATAGTTTCGCCGGCTTATCTTTGATTATTTGTTTCGTTTCGATAGCTTCAAGTAGAGAATGTGAATAAAGTTGTGCAGGTATAGTGATCGATTGAAATAAGCTAGTTTAAATAATCGTCAATTGAATCGACATAAAAACATAAACCAATGAAAGTCCTCAGATTGTAATATTGTTTCTGGTTCATTTGCCTTTTTTACTTAGCAAAAGTAAGCCTTAGTTTGAGGTAAATATTTTTTATAAACAGAAAAATAGTTCTTGTGAATAGGCAGCTGGAGAAACTTTGGTTTTCTATGTTCTTATAGAAGACAAAAAAAGGAAGGAAGATGAAATGTGGAATGGTATCCTAAAAGTACGAATTCGATGATTTCAGGGTTTTTTCCATTTGCAATATCCGGTTTCAGGCCATTAGAAGCAGAAAGAACTTCCGGAAATGCTATTTCTAATGGATGAAGTCTTTAAAATCGTTTCATATGAAACATGTTCTCGTGAGGTTTTTACGTTTCCAAATGAAAAGCAGAGTGTTAAAAAAAACAGAAATCAACATCAATTATTAAACTTTACTGAGAGTCGACGAACGCTCTTGGAAATGCTGTTATGTATTACGTTATATATATATATATATGTGCATATATATATATATATATATATATATATATATATAATATACAGCTGAAAGTCTGTATGTGTGTGTCTGGTCACGAATAGGCTCCTATATGGTTGACTATTATAGAAAACTGATCATATATAATTGATATATGTATCCAGACACAGGAATGGGAATGTTTGATCTGGCATAATGATGATTAATTTAATTTGTGGGGTCTGCGTTCACGCCTCGTCCACAAAGTATGGGAATAAAAAATTTAAAAATTAAAAAAAAAAAACGTTTACAAGTGTTTTTGATATAGATGTACATAATAATATTTTGATAAGTATGTTTTAAGTTAAATAGGGATGGTATAATAAAATTGTGGGGTCTGCGTTCACGCCTGCCCTACATAGAATGGAAATAGGCACAAACTTTAATAAAGACTTTTCATATCCATCTGCGTAAGTATACTTTGATAATTATGTTTCAGTTTGAAGAAATATAAAATTATGAGTGTTCGTTCGCGCCTGACCTCCATAGAATGGAAATATGTCACAAAGTTTAGCAAGGTTTTTTAATATAGATCCACAGAATATTGTGATCAGTGTTGCAGTGTGAACAGGTATGGTATAATAAATTATGGGGTTTATCTATTTCATTTTTACGTTCATCATATTTTGCTTTGGTTTTGATATCCCAAAATTCGAAGCTACCTCTTTACAACCCTTATTTTTCATAACCTATAATACTTTCATAAATCAGAGTCCATTTTCTGTAGGCTGTTTTTGACCCCAGTCAACGACGGGATACTTTTGATAGTATATATATATATATATATATATATATATATATATATATATATATATATATATATATAGAAAGAGAGAGAGAGAGAGAGAGGGGGGGGAGAGACAGAGGGGGGAGAAAGAGAGAGATTGGATGCAATATATAGTAATGATTTAAAAAGTATATAAAAAAACGCATACGCCACCAGCGAGAATCGAAACCAAAACGTTCGGCTCACGATTTATTTTGCCTCTGCCGTCACTGACTGGGCTATAAAAAGATGTTTACTTCATGATAAAAATTAAAACATGAACCAATAGCTACTACGTTATGCATTGGTAATGCCGGCGTCCGTCCTTCCTCTCGCAAATTTCATTTTTCTTTTAATTTTCACACTTTTGCACCGATTTTTCCCGGTTAAAACCCCAAATATAAGATTTTGCATGGATTCAATACCTTATATATGAGGTTTCATGTCTGTAGACCAAAAACTCTAGGAGGAGTTTGGTAGGCAAAATTTGTTAAACAAAAATATATACGTATACATAAATATAAATGGAAACAATTTTGTGTTTACTTGAAACATTGTACGCAAATATTATGCAAGTATAAACTATGTAGAATATCTGCATGAATATAATTACACGTAACAGTTAACTAAAGACTTACTCCATAAGAAAACCGAAAAATCTTATAGGGAATTAATTAAAATGAATGTATAAAAGAATATACAAGTTAAGTAAATATTTTGCTAGTGAATGCAATTCCACATACCATATATAAGAACATTGTATTTTCTTTTTAAATAAAAAGAAATACGGTTTTTAATATGAATATCAATACACACAAAGGAAAAACACATTTATATATATATATATATATATATATATACATATATATACAAACACTTCAGCCCAGCTTTTCTCGAGACCTATGTACTGTTCATAACTTTATTTGCATATATATATATATATATATATATATATATATATATATATATATATATATATATACTAGCATTTCAGCCCGGCGTTGCCCGGGTGTTTGGATGCGTATGTTGAGCAAAAAACAATGGTAGTAGGAAGGCAGGCTCGGACCCGTACCGCGAAGGAGGAAAAACCAGGGAAAAACCCTGGCGTCTTTACGGTTATGACCACCGCCAAACCTGAAGTGACTTATGTTAAAATTAAGGCTAGACAATAGAAAGGAGCGGATATCTTTAAAAAATATCGGCACAAAAAGCGACCCCCTCCCGTAGAAAAGTACTTAGTTGAAGGTGAAGATACTAATGTATTTAGACAACTTTTCGATATTTATCCTCTGAAAGGTCGGACTTCAAAACAATACTGCTCTTGAGAAAATACGTCGCCTCTGTCGAAAGTTTTAAACAGACATGCAAACATACATACACATATACATTTATATATTGGTAACTAAAAAATTTGGACCCAAACTGATAAAAAAGTTTGCCCTATCTCTGAATACCCTTTATGTAAAATTTCAAATATATAGAGCAGAAATTGTCTGAGTAATTGGGAAGAGACCGCTGTGGTCAATTTTTTAAAACTTTGACCCCTAGTATGACCCTTTAAAATTTATTGTTTCGGGCTAAAATCAAGTTGTTAAGTTAGATCCATGTCGAAGGAACCTATATCTAAAATTTCAAGTGCGTAGACCCAAAATTGTTGGAGGAGTTTGGTAGAGTTCTCAAAAGTCAAATTGTTGAACTTTGACCCCTTAATCGCCAAATTTCTAGCCAAAAATCAATCACATAGATTTTCCTAAATCTCAGTACCCTGTATATCAAATTTCGAGTCTGAAGACTAAAAATTGACAGAGTTATAGCGTAGGGAAATGTACACAGACACAAAGACACGTTCACTTATATATATATATATATATATATATATATATATATATATATATATATATAGCCAGTAGAGTTTAGTTTCCTAGAAGTACATCCAATGAAACAACACGTGTCTACCAAAATAGTGCTCAATGAGTGAACAGAGCAGGTATATTAATTTTATTTATACAAACATTAATGGCTACATATGTGCATACATGTTTCTGTAATCACCCACGTTGGGGGATTACGTCTTCAGGCCAAGAACTACCTTCAAAAAGTACAGATTAGAAAACAACCCTTTAGTATTACGAGAAAGGGGTGGAAACCGTCGTAAAAATACAGGATAATAATTACCATATTATCCTACTCCTTTATTTAAAAATAAACACTACATTTTGTTTACATTTTATGGCCCTGGATAACGTTACGTAACACATATATATAAACATACACACACACACACACACACACAAAAAAAAAAAAGACTTTTGAAGGTAGTTCTTGGCCTGAAGACGTAATCCCCCAACGTGGGTGATTACAGAAACATGTATGCACATATGTAGCCATTAATGTTTGTATAAATAAAATTAATATATATATATATATGTGTGTGTGTGTGTGTGTGTGTGTGTGTGTGTGTGTGTGTGTGTGTGTGTGTGTGTGTTTATATATATGTGTTACGTAACGTTATCCAGGGCCATAAAATGTAAACAAAATGTAGTGTTTATTTTTAAATAAAGGAGTAGGATAATATGGTAATTATTATCCTGTATTTTTACGACGGTTTCCACCCCTTTCTCGTAATACTAAAGGGTTGTTTTCTAATCTGTACTTTTACCTACCAATTAAAAAACAAAAGATTTCAGTCCTTAAATGTGGCTAAAGCTGACAAATTGTATTGTTATTGGACTTATGCAGAGAACGGGCCATTATATTTTTTTGATTAGATTTTCATATTAACTTCAATCTCAATGGCATGATTTGTTTAATGTAATATTAGGTGAAAGTACAACTAAGGACGATAACTCTTTCTCCTTTTCATGAGTATTTACATATATTTGAGCGTGTGTGTGCCTGTGTTTGTGTGTGTGTGTGTGTGTGTGTGTGTGTGTGTGTGTGTGTGTGTGTGTGTTTGAATACATTACGGATTACGCTTGGCGTAGTCTTCGATGTGGGGTATAACGTATACTTTAAAAATAGACTAACGTCTACCGTCTAAAAAATGTCATTTACTATAAAAAATAAATGTTTAAGAAAATTGTATTTAAAAACAAATGCCAGAGGGTTTCCAAAGTGACTAGATTTATATATTTCCATCGTTAATTAATGTATTTTTGTATAAAGTAAACTTTCAAGAAAATGTAAATGTTTGTGTATTAGAGAGGTGGGGGGGAGAGATATATGATGAACGTGTGTTGTTTCCTAGGGAGCAAAATAAACTAGTGTTAAGAAATAACCAAAAGAAGAAAACAGAACAAAACAGGTTAAGAAGAAGAAGAAGAAATATTATTGCATTCTCAGACGCAACATAAACTTGGTTAAATGCTCAACCGAACACATGCACACAAACACACGCATGTACGAACTAAAATAAAAATTATTAGAGTAAGAAAAGTACGTGCAGTAATATATATAGATAGATAGATAGATAGATAGATTGATAGATAGACAGATAGATAGATAGATACATAGATATAGAGAGTATGAGAAGAGTAAATCTATTACACACACTGCAAATACCGTAGAAATGAAGGAACTAGCACACAAAATACACACGCGCTATCGTATTAATATATAGATGCTTACATCATATTTGAGGAAGAAAAATACGTGATGTAATATATATATGTATATATATGTATATGTATATACATATATATATACATATATAGATAGATAGATAGATAGAGACAGAGTAGGAGAAGAGTAAATCTATTACACACACTGTGAATACCGTAGAACTGAAGGAACTAGCACACAAAAACACACGCGCTATCGTATTAATATATAGATGCTTACATCATATTTTTTAAAGAGAAGAACTAAAGGAGAAAAGATTAAACTCAAAAAGAGAATAAGTTGTACTGGCGATACCTCTATAAAATAAAACGAACTACTGCTTCTATCTCATTAGAGATATGGAAAAGGAAGCCATTTTGAATTAATATTTAGTTTAATCAATAAGATAATTATGTATGAGGGCAGGACATTCAAATATATCAAATACAACCTGGCAGTGCCGGGTACTTCAGCTTGTAATAATAAATACGTTTATTTATTGAAATATATTCTGCACTTCTGAATTTTTGAATGTTAGTAACTCTGTTCCGTCTGCCTGCTTCCCACCTGACTACAAGCTGGGGTCTTCAAGTCCAACGTTAGCAAATTCCTAATGAACCGCCCCCTTAAGTAAACACTTCATTAAATCTCCACACTAACGTACTGTACTTGCAATAACCCTTATCTCTGAGTGGCTTCCGGGCCTTGATAAGTGGTGACCACCGTGTAAAAAAAACTACTTGAATATCTGAGCTCAATCTATCTATTCATTCAGTTCACTATGGAAGAGGACATGAAAATAAACTATCTTTCCTGGATGTATTGATAACCAACACTGATCAGAGTTGTGTGTCATCCGTATACCGAAAACCAACCTTTAAAGGATAGTAGCTTAACTTTTACTTACATCATCGATTTGCTGTAAGGAAAAGTATAGTTCCATGCTTACCACTTCGAGCGAGGACAATATATAACATCATTATTATCATGAAGAGATGGTCATTATAAGAATAACCCTCCACCGAAATAACTACTCTGATAGCATGATATTAGCTCCACAAAATCTAGATAAAACATCAAAGGACACACAAAAACAAACACCACAGACTGCACATCATAGTCGAAAGACCTACCCGAAAAAATTTTAAAATATGCAAATATGCGGAATGATATTTAGACAGTATTTAGGAGCAACTCAACACTCCGAAAACA
>NC_136512.1:75565733-75568233 GCF_053919585.1 Euprymna scolopes | reverse complement strand
CCCTCATTCCTCAACCCCATTTCCTGCTATTCTAACCACCTCCCACTTGTCTGTATCCCTTTCTTTTACGCACCCCTAATAATTAGTATTAACAGTATTTACATTAGTATTATTGGTAATAGTGTTGGTGATGGTGGTAGTGGTAGAAGTATTGTTACTACTGCCTTTATTATCATTATTATTACTCCACTGTTTTTACGCAATTACTATTATTATTATTGTTGTTGTTTTTATCATCATTGTTATTCTTATAACATCATTATAATTGATATCATTATTATTACCCCCGTCATTGCTACCATAACCGCTACCATTATCTCCATCTTCATTGTTATTAACAGTAATTTTGAATTGAATTTTATTACAACTATTGGTAACATTATATGTAATGTTTAATTTTAATGTTTATTTTTAATTTTGCCTTTATTTTTATTTTATTTATTTTATTTTATTTTTCTAAATATTCAATTTTACATCTAATTTATTTTCAACTTTATTATTACTACTATTATTATAATTGTCATTACTATTATCTTCCGTACTATTGTAATTACCCTACTATTATTTGGTATATTTTTACCACTCTCATAACTAGCTATGGTTTCCTTACTCCCCACTTTAACATCAATATGTATATTTAACCTTTTACATAAAGTTATACGCACTCATAGTCTTTGCCACCCTAATCTCCGACCGCCCCCTTATGATCATACTCTCTATATCATAACAGTAGAGACTTATAAATATATTGTCGCATATTACCTTTCAGTTTTACAACGTTACATAAACTCCCCACCCCCAAATTAATCAAAATTACCCACTCCATAGAAAATAGACACCTCACAAACCGTTAAAATAAATTACCACACAGCAATAATACACCCCCTATTCAACCATAATACATATACCCCTTAATCTCAATACTATGTTAAAGATCATATATATTCTTATATATCGTACTATATATAATAAGCTTCTCCTTATTTATTTAGAATTCAATAAAGCTTCCCCCAACATTCTATAATTCCTCTTTTCTTTTTCATCCGAATGAACATTACGCTAGACGCCGCATCTCCCCATACTACCTAGCACCTTCTCTACTCTTCTGATGAGAAGCAATAGGCTTCGAAATGCCATGGCATAAAGAGTCCCTTCTATCCCCCAAATTTTGCCTGTATTCCATTATTCAATAAATGGTCCATTCTATATCTACCTATATATAGTTTTGTGTCTTCATTCCATATTCTTGTTGTCCTATTATATATATATATGTGTGTGTGTGTGCGTGTGTGTGTATGCATACATATATATATGTGTGTGTGTGTATATATATATATATATGTATACATACTTCCAGGTTCAGGAAGGCATCTTTATGCAGTTTGCCGGTACACTCCTACGTAGTGTGCTACCTTGTCGCCTACCAGCCAGGCGAGTTTATATTTTCGGGGCTACATCCCTCTCAATGAATTAAACGCGCCCCAGATACTGACCGTTAAATCTTTAGGATTTAGCTCAATACACACAACGCCTAGTCTTCCTAATAGTTCAGTCATTTAGAACTGGCTAGGTTAATTGTTTCCTAACAACGATGATCTGGCGAGTACCGGTGTGTCAACCTGATTGTGCCGGCGTGTCAACATGTTTAAGTTAGAAACCTCTTTTAGTGATATATATATATATATATATATATATATATATATATATATATATATATATATATATATATATATATATTAATATTATTATTATTATTATTTTTATTATATTATATTTTTACTTTTATTCAAAGAGAGTTTAGATAAATCATTTGTACCGTCGGTTTCAAACTTGATAATAGAGGACCGTTTTATATACATATATTAAGCTCTATTGAACCGATACCCATCTTGCTATGGGTATATATGACGGTCCCTATTATCAGGTTCGAAACCGACGGTACAGATGACTTACATCATCAAAAATTTCTCTAAAGATAAGTATAAATAATACGCTCTTATTTTCCAAATTTTTTCTCATAATAGAGCACTCTGCTGGAAACCTTCTTTCTAAAAACTATAACTAATTATATATATATATATATATATATATATATATATATATATATATATACTAGCATGGATACCCAGCGTTTTCAGGGTCGACATGAAATTCGGTTTGGCCACACCTGCTATACTAAGAATATTGACCAGTTTTTCATTATTATATCTCAACTCCATTGTTACCCCAACAAAAATTGCAAGAATAAAAGAACGAATTAAAACACGAAGATGTACCCCCTCCCCCGAAAAAAAGCAGAAGTACGTGAAAAACTCTCCACTAGATATTTCGGTAGAAGAGAGATGAAGAGTAGCTATTCTCCGGATATTGAGCACCTTATATGACTATATTCCAGTTTAAGCGAATTTCTTTTATGCTCCCTCAGTCTAGAAAGATTTGTTATTACGGTTTGTTGCAACGAAAACAAACTGTAAATAATTCAATTATGAGTTTGGCTTAT
>NC_136512.1:75505733-75560733 GCF_053919585.1 Euprymna scolopes | reverse complement strand
TAATACTCACGACATATTATCATTTTCGCAGCATACTCATTCTTTCCATATTCTCTCATATATAATCTATTATGTAATTCGGAATCTTTCAATCAGCTTAATCGTTCTTTTTGCATACTGCCCAAATTACGTTGGCCCTGTCGGTGGGGCATTAGAATACACCGACTGCCCCCCTGCAGAGGGTAAAAGTCCCTCAATGGGGGTCCTGGATATGACCTTAAACTATATCCAGTGATGAGGCCCCAGCTTGTGGGCTTTGGGGAGTGTGGAGCCACCCTTTAATTACCATTGCTCCCAGGTACACTCTGACCCGGAGTGGTAGTACCTGTTAGGGTCCCAACTATGGGTTAAATAGAAACCGACTTGAAAACAACAAATATATTCTATTAAAAAATGTTTGTTCAAAATCTTAATCGAAAAGGGTTGATATGCCGTAAAACAAAAACAATCAACCAACCAACCAAATTACGTGTTTACATGTTACATGACAAATCTTGGTCTTAGAGTTGTACTTGTAGAAAACAGCATTTAATATTACTTAAACAGTTTTATTCATCTATATATAGCACTATTTAGTCCCTTCTTAATTCTACCATACTAATTCATAATTTACCTATGCGTCTTTTTATTATAACGTTCATTTTTAAAGTCTCTCCTCTTATCTTTAGTTTATATCCAATCTTAAAATAACATATTAAACCCATTTTAATTTCCAATTATCTTGATTTTATCATGGCTATTTTAGCTAATTGGAACATTCATTTTGAACAGTCAGTTTACACGTATTAAAAAAAAAACTTCATTCTACGGATCTTGTACATAAATTAGATACGATAAATCTAAAATCCATGCATTCCAAAAGGATCATTTCCGGTTATTTCAGAAACTCCATTTAACTTAATTCCAATTTACGTTCAATTAAGAAATATTAAGTAAATCTGAAATAATAAAATCGCCTATATTTTATTCAAAGATTACTATTCTATTGAGATATCTAATTTTTTTTCAACCTTTATTTTCTTTCCCTATGCCATTTAAAAGAGATAATCGTTAATATATTTTTATGTATGCACTGAATTGCAAAATTATATTAATTATTTTGCTTATGACTTTCCTCTAAGGAGATGAGCTTATATCGAAAATCCGTGAATTACATTTAGTATTGTATTCTTTGGTGAAATTATGATTTTTATTTTTTAAAATTATATTTTTCTGAATCAAGTTTATATATAAAAAAAAATTCACACACACACACACACACACACACACACACACACACACACGCACACACAGATATATATATATATATATGTATATATATATATATGTATATATATATATATATATGTATATATATATATATAGTAATTTATAAAATATATATGGCGATTAAGCTACACTGAATATTCCGCGTTTCATCCACTCTAGGACTATTCAGGCTTAGGCGCATAAGCCTGAAGAACCCTAGAGTGGATGAAACGCGGAATATTCAGTGTAGCTTAATCGGCATATGCATTTTATAACTTACTAACTAGCTCTATCTACGTATTGAGCACTTTTGAAGTAAATACTTAAAGTTTACGCATAATTCTATACTTTCGTATATTAATTTTATTTGATAAATTAAGTAGTTATATATATATATATATATATATATATATATATATATATATATATATATATAGTAATGTATAAAATATATATGGCGATTAAGCTACGCTGAATATTCCGCGTTTCATCCACTCTAGGACTATTCAGGCTTATGAGCATAAGCCTGAAGAGTCCTAGAGTGGATGAAACGCGGAATATTCAGTGTAGCTTAATCGCCATGTATATTTCATAAATTACTAACTAGCTCTATCTACGTATTTAGCACTTTTGAAGTAAATACTTAAAGTTTACGCATAAATCTATACTTTAGTATAATAATGTTATGTGATTAATTAAGTAGTTATATATATATATATATATATATATTAAACTGAGTAATAAAGTAATATATAACTTCATTATATCAAACAAATAAAGAACAAAGCATTTAAAGCTCATAACATTTCGAAGAAAATTTCTTATCCTCAGAAGTGAAGAAGCGCAAGATGTATACAAAAATGTAAATATAGACGAAAGTTGGCTGAATAATATTTAAACTAAAGATATTTTAATAAATTCCGAATGTGAACGAAGTGAAATTGAAAACTTTAAAACAATCATATACACTATACATTTATTATCATTATTTTGCCTCATGATAGGTTTTTTATACTTGTGTGTTTCCACGCGAAAATTTGGGCATAAGGGGCTACTATTTTGGATCAAGATAAACAGTGAATTTACAATCCGTTAGCTTGTTTTGGGACTACACTATATATATATATATATATATATATATATATATATATATATATATATATATATATATATATATATATACAGGTGTGTGTGTATGTGTGTATGTGTGTTGTTTTACTTTACTGCTCTGCTAAACAATAATAATAATATTTTATTCATTATGGTTATTGCATATTCATCTCATCTTTTTATAAGCTTTTATATACCTGACGAAGTTATTATAATTTTAGCATGATTTAACGCGGAAACTTATGTGTACGTAGCTTATTTGCCTCGACTCTAATTTCAAAACTATATATGTGTATGACTAAAAATATAAATATATGTATATATATATATGTGTATGTATATATATATAAAGGTATACATATATAAAGGTATATATATATATATAAAGGTATATATATAAAGGTATATATATATATAAAGGTATATATATAAAGGTATATATATATATACAGGTATATATATAAAGGTATATATATATAAAGGTATATATATAAAGGTATATATATATATATAAAGGTATATATATAAAGGTATATATATAAAGGTATATATATATATAAAGGTATATATATATATAAAGGTATATATATAAAGGTATATATATAAAGGTATATATATATAAAGGTATATATATATAAAGGTATATATATATAAAGGTATATATATATATAAAGGTATATATATAAAGGTATATATATATAAAGGTATATATATATGTATAAAAGTATATATATATAAAGGTATATATATATATGTACAAAAGTATATATATAAAGGTGTATATATATATATGTATAAAGGTATATATATATAAAGGTATATATATATAAAGGTATATATATAGGTATATATATAAAGGTATATATATATATAAAGGTATATATATAGGTATATATATAAAGGTATATATATATAAAGGTATATATAAAGGTATAATTATAAAGGTATATATATAAAGGTATATATATATAGGTATATATATAAAGGTATATATATATAAAGGTATATATAAAGGTATATATATAAAGGTATATATATATATATAAAGTTATATATATATAGGTATATATATAGGTATATATATACATATAAAGTTATATATATAGGTATATATATACATATATATAAAGGTATATATATACATATATATCAAGGTATATATATACATGCATATAAAGGTATATATATATAAAGATATATATATAAAGGTATATATTTAAAAAGGTATATATAAAGGTATATATATAAAGGTATATACATATATATAAAGGTATATATATATATAAAGGTATATATATATATATATATATATAAAGGTATATATATGCATATATAGATAGATAGATAGAAATATGGGAATTAGTATTAATCTGGACTTCTCTGTGTAGTGCTATAATGCCATCATGTTGCTACTAAAAGCTTGTATACATCCAATACACATTTAAACTTTTAATAATGTTCATACTATATATATATATATATATATATATATATATATATATTAGTTAAATGGAATGTGTAAAAGGCGGTAATATGCTTAGGTAACGGAAAGACAGAAGATGAAGATAAATATCTGACATAGAGAGCTTTCTCGAAATATTATATAACACGGATATGCCACCAGACCGACTTTCCCAAGTAACCACGATGCAAATATAATTATAATGTGTATTCCATTTAACTACATACTATACAATGCTTCAAGCAAACATCTCTTATATATATATATATATATGTATGTATATATGTATATATATGTATATATATGTATGAACAAATACACATATATATATATAAATCTGTTTTCTCATGATAGTAGCATTGATTGTATTTGAAAACAAAATATGTATAAGATACTTTGAAATTACAACGCAGTATTATGAAAAATAAATGCGTATATATATATATATATATATATATATATATAGCCGGTTATAAAATAGATGGGTATTGGCTGACGGGAACTTGATATGGGTATCTGAAACGGTTCTAATTATCGGGTTTTAAACTAATGACTGAAAACTTTCCATAAAATATATATATATATGTATATATATATATATATATATATATATATATATATATATATATAAATACGCTTTTAATTTCGGATTTTGGTTATAATTAAGCATTTCTTTTTTCCAAAAAAAACTATATATTTAGGTATACACGTATCAATATATATATATATACATATATATATATATATATATAGAGAGAGAGAGAGAGAGAGACAGAGACAGACAGACAGACAGATAGATAGATAGATAGATAGATAGATAGATAGATAGATAAATAGATAGATAAATATTTTGATATAAACATACCACACACTCACACACAAACGTATATATATATATATATATATTGTGCCTATATCTATATATTTTTCCAAAAAAAGCTATATATTTAGGTATACACATCAATATATATATTTATATATATATATACATACATATATATATATAGAGAGAGAGAGGCAGACAGACAAACAGACAGACAGACAGATAGATAAATATTTTGATATAAACATACCACACACACACACGCGCGCGCACACAAAGACACGCATACATTATATATATATATATATATATATATATATATATATATATATATATATATATATATATATTGTGCCTATATCTATATATATTTCCAAGAAAAAACTATATATTTAGGTATACACATATCAATATATATATACATATATATATACATATATATATATATATATACAGAGAGAGAGAGAGATAGACAGACAGACAGACAGACAGATAAGATAGATAGATGGATAGATAAATATTTTGATATAAACATACCACACGCACACACACACACACACACATATATATATATATATATATATATATATATATATATATATATATATATATATTGTTCCTATATCTTTCTTATTTCTGTTTGTGTGCATGTATTTTTGCAAAACTTTCTGCATGATGTACCTTTTTCTCGGTAAAATGGCCAAGTTAATCAGCCGTGCAGAGTATTGTTAAAACTTCCAGACTGGAAAATATGTCTGTTCACCAATTTACGCAATGTTTTCGTGGACAAAGACTTTTCATTTGTTAGATGCGCAAAAGAGAACAGCATCATTAGCCGTTAGTCAAGCAACCCATTTTATTTCGCTAACTCATTCTATCTAAAATGCATGGTTCCGTATTTGTCTGGTCGCGCAATGGATAACTTTCGAATTATTTTTGCGATATCAGAAAGTTAGCGTTTATTCAACAGGCGATCGGGCTACAAGAATAACAATACTATTATATAAAATGCGAATTAAGTAAAGTTTGTGTACATCAAACAAATAATCGTATTCGTGCAGAACGTAAACTATTATCAAAGCGTAACAAGGAAAATACTGTAGAAAGTCTGTAAATATAAATCACCACAAAAAGATACATAAACAATAAACAACCACCTACCGTAACAATTTGTTTGTTTCGTTATTAAGATAATCAACTTTTTTGTGTTTTTCAAGCGACTCTATAAGTCACTCCGTCGGTCGGTCTGTCGGTCGGTCTGTCGTAACACTTTTGTGCTTGGCCTTCTGGTTAATATCAAAGATCTGTTGTTAATATATGCTGTTCTTAGCTTTTTAAGCTTTTCTTGGTCTTTTGGCCAAGATCAAAGTGTAGCATCTGTTCCGGCAGATGCTACACTTAAGATAATTTGTACCAGTCAATGGAGGGGAAACCCTCTATACTGGGACAATTATTATTTTTGGTAACCAGAGTGACCCCTTTTAGGGGAGCTGGTTTTTACCTCACATTAAAAACGGCCTTGTGCCTAATTTGCTCAGTGGGGGAGCAAATAAACACCATCTGTTCCGGCAGATGCTGCATTGCTGCACTTAAGATAATTTGTACCAGTCAATGGAGGGGAAACCCTCTATACTGGGACAATTATTATTTTTGGTAACCAGAGTGCCCCCTTTTTGCCTACTTTTAGGGGAGCTGGTTTTTACCTCACATTAAAAACGGCCTTGTGCCTAATTTGCTCAGTGGGGGAGCAAATAAATACCATCTGTTTCGGCAGATGCTGCACTTAAGATAATTTGTACCAGTCAATGGAGGGGAAACCCTCTATACTGGGACAATTATTATTTTTGGTTACCAGAGTGCCCCCTTTTTGCCTACTTTTAGGGGAGCTGGTTTTTACCTCACATTAAAAACGACCTTGTGCCTAATTTGCTCAGTGGGGGAGCAAATAAATACCATCTGTTCCGATAGATACTGCAAGCTATGACTAGCTAGGACTAGCAAAGACCAGATGTGGGGGCAACCCCACATGCCTGACCATTAACCAGCTCCCATTTCCCACCTCTCGGGAGCTGGTCCCCCTTTTTCCCTTCCCCCTCCCTTCACTCCTCACATTAAAAATCGGCCTTGTGCCTAATTTGCTCGGTGGGGGAGCAAATAAATACCATCTGTTCCGATAGATACTGCAAGCAAAGACCCTATGTGGGGGCGACCCCACATATAAGACCTTGGTCAATGTAGGGGCAACCCTTCATATCAATTGTCACTATCCAGCTCCCCTACTCCCCGGGGAGTTGGTCCCCATTTTCCTTTCACTCCTCACATTAAAAATCGGCCTTGTGCCTAATTTGCTCGGTGGGGGAGCAAATAAATACCATCTGTTCCAATAGATACTGCAAAGCAATGACTAGCACAGACCAGCTATGACTAGCAAAGACCATATGTGGGGGTAACCCCACATATCTGACCTTGGTCACTGAAGGGGCAACCCTTCATACCAACAGTTTCTAATCCAGCTCCCACTTCCCACCTCTCGGGAGCTGGATCCCCTCTTTCCCTCCCCCTTCCCCCTGTCTCCACATTAAAAAACGGCCTCCTGCCTAATTTGCTCAGTGGGGAAGCAAATTAATAAAAAGGTCTTTTGGCCAAGATCAAAGTGTAGCATCTGTTCCGGCAGATACTGCAAGCAAAGACCATATGTAGGGGCGACCCCACATATAAGACCTTGGTCAATGTAGGGGCAACCCTTCATACCAATTGTCACTATCCAACTCCCCTACTCCCCGGGGAGCTGGTCCCTATTTCCCCTTCACTCCTCACTTTAAAAATCGGCCTTGTGCCTAATTTGCTCGGTGGGGGAGCAAATAAATACCATCTGTTCCGGCAGATAATGCAAGCAAAGACCATATGTGGGGGAAACCCCACATATAAGACCTTGGTCAATGTAGGGGGAACCCTTCATACCAACTGTCACTATCCAGCTCCCCTACTCCCCGGGTAGTTGGTCCCCATTTCCCCTTCACTCCTCACCTAAAAAATCGGCCTTGTGCCTAATTTGCTCAGTGGGGGAACAAATAAATACCAACCCCACATATAAGACCTTGGTCAATGTAGGGGCAACCCTTCATACCAATTGTCACTATCCAGCTCCCCTACTCCCCGGGGAGTGAGTTCCCATTTCCCCTTCACTCCTCACTTTAAAAATCGGCCTTGTGCCTAATTTGCTCAGTGGGGGAGCAAATAAATACCTCAAAGTGTAGTATCTGTTCTTACTACATGCTGTACTTATATTTGTAACTTTGTGATATAAAGTGGGGATCACTTTTCTGTATTAATTTAATGTAAAATGATCACCCACTTTACAACCAGTCAGTCTAAAAGCCATTCAAGTAATTCTCCAGATCATTCAAGTTGTTGTTGAAGGAGTCCAGTTAATTTTGAAGCATCCAAGTCATTCTTATGGTGATTCAATTCATACTTAAGTTCATTAAAGTCATTCTAAGTCATTTACTTTTTATTTATTTAAGTCGTTTCTGTCCATTTGTCGCTCATTTTAGTTTATCTTTAAGAAGTTGATGTCAATCCTACATTCACGCACTCATTCATTACACTAGGGCACGCGAGTAATGGCTATCGGCCTTGTTTAACAAAAATCATTTTTTTAATGTTTTTCATATTTTATTTTTAGTTGCATTTTATTTATTTTTGTAACTATTTTTTCTTTTTCTATTTCCTGGACAATTTTTTCCTGTAGGTGGGGTTGGTTTTCCATTTTTTTTTTTAAATAAAATTTAATTAAGACAACAGGGATGAAAAACATACCCGTCTTTATCGACGTCCATTGCCAGCATCTTGGTGCATCTCTCACTTCATCCTTAATTATTCATCAAAGATGGAGATATTCATCTTGTACAAAATTGTGAAGAACATCCGTTTAGAGGTGTGTCATTTGCATAATTTATAGGTTTTTATTTTGTTCCAACATTTTTTCCAAAGACCTGCTCCTTTGCTGCACATTTGATTTGGCTGATCGGCGTCTTACGTCAGATTACAATCTAACCCGAGCGCATGACGACACGTTTCGAGTAAAGCCGAGCAGACGCTAAGTTACGTTGTTGATACGACTCGGTAACCGAAACATGTGTAACGAAGCAAATAAATGGTAATAAAATAATATCTATTTGCTCTGCAATAGTATTGAGCACTTACTTCAGATTTTTACTAATTACCGTTTTTGCTAAATATATATATATATATATATATATATATATATATATGCTAGCAGTTCAGCCCGGCTTTGCTAGTGCCCTATGTACAGTTCATAACTTTATGTGCATATGTACATATGTTAAAACGTTTTACCTATGTACACACACACACACGCACATACATACATTATATATATATATATATATATATATATATATATATATATATATATATATTAGTTACAGAAATAGAGAGACGAGGAAGTTGAGATGTATGAAAAGACAAGAATGCTAAAAGACAGTATAAATGTAATGCTACAATTTTACACGTAAAAAATCATAATATAGCAGGTAATTATTGTAACAAGCCAATCTATTATTTCATGCACGCATTATTTGTTCCTTTTAGAACTAATAAACAATTTTCAAATCACGAATGCTTATCAATGCACAAGAACATTTTGTTTAGTGTTGTTTTCAATTCTCTATCTATATAAAAACCAAAATACGTCCAAGGATGGAGTACTGCTGCCACATCTTAGTAGGACCTGCTAAAAACAGCCTATCCTGCTTTGACAGTATACAAAACAGACTTCGTGGCTTAGTGGGGATGCCTTTTTCTCTTCCCTGCAACTTCTCTCCCACCTGTCTTTGTTTTATCGTTATTTCCATGGCAAGTGCTCATCTGGATTTCAATCTCTGGTCCCCCTCCTTCGCCAATCTTTCATGATAAACACCCGTCTAGCTGAAACTAATGTCATTATTTTTCCCCACTCTTTATCTGTGCCTAAATATAGCGTAGATTCCATGAGCAAAGCTTCTTTCTTAGAAGTCCACCACTGTGGAACTCCCTTCCGTTTGCCTGTTTCCCACCTGACTACAACTTGGATGTCTTCAAGTCTAATATAAACAAATTCTTGATGAACCGCCCACCCCCTTAAGTAAGACACTTTATCAAATCTCTATCCCATTGATTACTGTACACGCAATAACCCATATCCCCGAATGGCTTCTGGGCCTTGATAAGTGGTGACCTCCATGTAAAAAAAGTCATATGTTTTAGAATACATATGGTTTTAATATTTTCTTAATTTTCTTCGTTTTAATATTGAAATCACATTCAATTACATTTGTGTTTTTTTTTATCAATTATATTTTCGTATTCGTTTTCTAAATTCTACGTTCTATTTTTACAAACACGTTGTGAATTTTAACTTTGGTACATTGTAATTAGCTGTGCGTCTAATCCGTGATTACGTTCCTAATACATAACTTCAATACCCATACGAACTTTTGCAAAAGTAAAAGAAGCTATCACCATTGCTAAAGAGAAAAACCAATATAACCTGCAGCAAACATAAGCTGATTAACATTTCTATGAAATAGGTAATTGCATTTTAAATATATAATTAACCTTAATGAAATTAATTACTAATTATTGATTAAATATTCAAAAAGTAATATTGTGCTATATAGTTCAATAAAACCATATGTATTCGAAACCATATGATTTTTTTACATGAAGGTCACCACTTATCAAGGCCCGGAAGCCACTCAGAGATAAGGGTTATTGTAAGTACAGTACGCTAGTGTGGAGATTTGAAGTATCTACTTAAGGGGGTGGTTCATCAGGAATTTGTTTACGTTGGACTTGAAGACATCCAAGTTGTAGTCAGGAGGGAAGCAGGCAGACGGAACAGAGTTCTACAGGCGTGCAGTTCTAAGAAGAAGCTCCGTTCATGGAATCTACGTTTGGATTTTGGCATAGATAAAGAGTGGGGAAAGTTTTTGACAGTGGATTCAGCTAGACGGGTGTTTTTTGTAAAAGATTGGCGAGGGGTGCCAGAGATTGGAGTTCAGATGAGCACCTGCCATGGAAATAACGATAAAACAAAGATAGGCTTGCAACGTCTCTTCTGTGGGAGAGAGGTTGCAGGGAAGAGAAAAGAGCATCCACCACTAAGCCACGAAGTCTATTTTGTACTCTGTCAAGGCAGGAAAGGCTGTTTTTAGCAGCTCCTGCCCAGATATGGAAGCAGTATTCCATCCTTGGACGTACTTGGCTTTTATATAGATAGAGAATTGCATTAGTAGTGATATATCTTCTGGAGCTGCATAAAATAGAGATCACTTTCATATTCTTCTCCAGGGTTGTCAGATTGACAGTTATAAAACTAAATTTCACGAATTTAGTCTATTTCAAAGCTGCTTGGTCTGTAAGAAGTTGTATTTGGCATTCTGAAATGGTAACGTGCATACGAACTAAAAAGAGAATATTATATAGATCATTAGTTGTTCTCCCTTATGTGCATTCTCTAGATAAACCTTGAAAAACTCAGCAAACGTCTCCTGTGTCTTTTATACATTAAAAGCTGTATGCGTCTTAGTTAAACAACTGAGCCACTCATGAAACATCTGGGAGAGAAACAGCGATGATAAAGATAAGAAAACAAAAACGTATGAATGTTCCCGCATTTGTGTACATAGACGTTTATTTCTTATTATTAAGGCACTCGGTCTATATATAAATCACACCTAGCTCATGCGATTTTCACTGCTGGCAAATGACTTTAAGACACCGTGAGCGCTTTATAATGCTGAACATTTATCATTAAATTCCTTTCTAAGCGCATGAACACCCAGATGACAGGAGTGGGTCTTTCTATTTCTCTCTGGAACTCTTCTATAGTAGGGCAGGTACTTCTTTTCCCGAGCCAAATCATCTGATGTGCTGGGATCCAAATCTAACAACGTTAAATGGAGATCACTGTAACAATCGGCCTGTCTGTTCCTCGCACTGTTGCGCGCATCGAATCCCGGTTTTTGATACGTCATCACCATTATTATTATTATTATTATTATTATTATTATTATTATTATTATTATTATTAGTCGTGCTTAAACTGAACCATCGGGATCACGTCTCTAACGTGTTGAGAGGTGACACCATCGAATACTTACTGTGAACTAATTATCGCGGTAAGACAATCTGCTTTACATCTTTTCATGTGTCGGCTATGTGGATGTTCAATCCACTCTGCCTCAAATTCTTTCTAACAATATAGCGGCCCTTCGTGGTCAGAATCTTATACGAATGCAAAATGTCGGTAGTGCAACCGAGGGGAATGCGGCGCCCTTAGCAATTGTTTTAGCAGGACATAAGGTTAATTCTGTCGTGCATCAACTCATTTAATTTTCTGATTCCACCTTTTGCACTATGCTATTTCCAGATATTTTATAGGCACAGCGCGGTGTAAAACGGACGCCATTTGCTTCAAAGCAACCTTTTTTATTTGCTGACTGCGGAAAGAAGATTCATTATTTTCTAGGTGTACAGTTGAGGGGCATGTTTACAAAACGCTTATTCAAATTTATGGATTACATAATTAATGTTTGGCAGAAGCAACCACCGTCAGATTGAAAAGCACGTGGAACGGAAGCAGATCATTGATCTATAATCGAAATCTGTGTGATACTTAATAGCCATCTTGAGCCAGTCCCATGTGTCCTCACACTGCATTAAGATCCACAGATTGACACATAACACAATCCCGAACAATTGACTTCATTGCAGCTTTCGATACAGAGTTTCGATTCCATGCGCCAAAACATCTGTATCACTCCCAGATTTTCGCTGTGTGGATGAAATTCAGTGAAAAATAAAAGAGTTAGTTTGAGGTGTGGCAACATCACACACTTGCTGTGTGTGTCAATGTCTTTAATGCAACCTCTCACAAGCCCTTGTCGGTAACTAGTGTTTGACAGACCGACAAGTCGTAGTTCGTTACAAATGTTCAGTCACAGATTTTACAGCATCCACTATGCCTATATAATTACTAAAGCTACATACTTAAAAAAAAAAACGATATTTTAAGCTGATCTAATTATATGGAACAAGAATTAGAGAATATGAATACTTGCTGTGTGGGTTCAATGTCCCTCTGCACGTTGTTAGTGCAGCTTCTTGCGAACTCTCGTAAGTAACTGAAGCCTGATAGGCCGACAAGTTGTACTTCGTTACAAATGAAATCAATGAGTTCAGTCGCAAATTATAAAGCATCCACTCCGACTATATCCTAACAAAAAATATTTTAAGCTTATCTGGTAGCATGAAACAAGAATAATAGAGTAGCAACTCTAGTTAAAGTCAGTGTTCTTTATGATGCTTTCTTAAACAGAGATGTGAGCAAAAAGATTACTACAATCCAAAGTTTTATATGAAACATGAAAAAGTGTAAGCTTCGAAAGATATCCATTTGTCAAATAATCATAGAAGCGATCGTGTTCGTAAAAGAGAATTTCAAAAACCACCTGATGAATATACCCGGTGAACCAAGTTAAGACACATCCAAACAATTACGCTTAAAGGACCAGTTAAAATTGTAAGATGATCCTTCCATCTGAGTCTTAATGGGCGCCAAATAATATATAGCAAATGAATGTTCAAGATCTAATGAAATTCCGTAGTCTCAGCAAATCACTATAGTACTTTCATAACATTGCCTCATAAAACTTGTAATACTATTTTGATAGTGCGCTTACATTAAAGTGTGAAGGAAAGCGCCGTCTTTTCTCTCCAAAGTAATGTAATAACATTTCCGTTTCTCCATCATGATTACGTAGTAAATACAATTGGCGTCAGTTTATAATTGTGACAGATCGCAGACGAGCGTATGGCAGCTTTATGCAACCGTCCGAGCCGTGTGCAGGATGGCGTCGCAGCAAGGAAAAATAATCAAGGTTATAAAAAGAAAAACGTGTTCACAGACAGATAATCGTGCTAAGGACACGTGTGTGGCGTCACAGCCGAGATGAGAAGTCACGCATGACTGCAGACGACAGAATAAACGGCTTTTCTTAAAACATGAAACATTGAGTTGAATTTCATTCCTTTTCCTTACTTAGTTATTTGCGACGAATAATACAACGTGTTGGGTCCTAACATATTAGCGACTAGGTTGCATATACATTATTTTGCGCCGTTCCCCCTGGCTTTTTTTTTAATAAAAAAGATTTAAAAATGATGAAAAATGGGGTTGCCACAAAAGAATGAGGGCGTAATAAAAGGACTTAATACCGGAACAAGGCTAAGCGTTAAACTTAGAGAAAGAAGAAAAGAAAGAATTGCACCATGCTGTGCGCAATATCGTTTGGTGTTTTTTGTTGTTGTTGTTGTTGTTTTTTTTTTTTGCTTCACTTCATATTTTTCTCCTGTTTTGTCAGTCATATTTTAATTGTGTTTTATGTAACTTAAATTTATTGCTTCAATGTTTTTTTTTGTTTTTTTTTTACATGGGGGTCACCACATCAAGGCCCGGAGGCCACTCAGGGATAAGGGTTATTGCGTGTACAGTAATCAATGAGATAGTATTGTAGTAATCGTTAGTATTGGGGGTATTGATAGAGTGTCTTACTTTAGGGGGCGGTTTGTCAGGAGTTTGTTTATGCTGGACTTGAAGACGTCCAAGTTGTAGTCATGTGGGAAACAGGCAAGCGGCAGAGAGTTCCACTGGCGTGCAGTTCAAAGAAAGAAGCTTTGCTCATGGAATCTACGTTTGGATTTGGCCACAGATAAAGAGTGGGGAAAATTATTGACAGTAGTTTCAGCCAGACGGGTGTTTCTCGTGAAAGATTGGCGAGGGGGGACCAGAGATTGGAGCTCAGACGAGCACCTGCCATGGAAATAACGATAAAACAAAGACAGGCTCGCAACGTCTCTTCTGTGGGATAGAGGTTGCAGGGAAGAGAAAAGGGCATCCCACACTAAACCACAAAGTCTATTTTGTACTCTGTCAAGGCAGGATAGGCTGTTTTTAGCAGCTCCAGCCTAGATGTGGCAGCAGAACTCCATCCTTGGACGTACTTGGCTTTTATAAAGGTAGAGAATTGTATTAGTAGTGAGATATCTGAGAAGGATCCCACCATGTTCTAGTATTATGACTCCATTATGTAACCTCATATGGAACATAGTTCCATGTTCAGTTTTCAAAGCAAATAGCTTATTAGGTTTTAATTAAGTAATTAGAATTAAGCATGTAGAAATGAACACATTTAATTCTGCTAAATTGGTATTACAGCTGATCAAGTGATGCTTGGTAACTTAAGTTAAAAAAAAAATCACGTCCAATTTTTAGCATGAGAGGATTATAAATATTTTCTAATTTCTAAGTTTTAAAAAACGTGCCTGGTGTTTTTATTTGTTGGACTTTAATTACTTGTATTCTTATTAATCTAATACCGAACACAGAAATGCTAATATTTAAAACTATCTATAATTTTCAATGGAATGGCAAGCAAAATTGCTTGGCGGTCAAGGAAAATACTTGCCGTAAATGAAGTATTATTCGTTTATGCATATATAGCTCTTTCTCAGAAAAAAGACCCAGCGAGTGCCCGCTTTTCAGCTTACTAGAATATGGCCGTCTTCAAGTAAACATGTTCTTATTGAACCGTTTACTTAAACAATCAAATTAAAACCAGGAACAATTACTACACATGTTGTAATCGTACCCTTATAAACCCATATTCTCGAGTGGTCTTCGAGCCTTGATAGATGATGACAACCTGCAAAAACAACTTCTAAAACAAGTAAACGAATGCAACATTTTCGCGATATTTGGCCTAAGGATTTTAGATTGGTTAACTGTGTAAGAGCTTTTTGCTCAGAGAGTCGTTTTTTTTTAGACTTTGTTCAATCGAGAGATTTATGGTTAATGAACCGACCTAAATCTAAAAGCAATTTTCCATATAACCCGGAATGGTGGCTTTGTACAGATATTAGGTATTGTCTGGTGTTAGTAATTTTTGTAGCGGTAAAAAAGAATCTACTATTCTTCACTGCAGATTTGGCATATTTGTGTTGCAATCCAGGTTAACTGTAAACATTATGCAAACGAATTTAAATGATTAACTCTCAACAAAAGAGGTATTACCAATGGCAATCGGTGTCCTGGAAGTTTTATTTGTAACTAGCAGGGAGACAAGACGTTGTATGTGATTAAATGAGAATCTACGAATGTTACTTATAATCTGTTGTCATTAAAATCAGTAAAAGTAACCATTTCCCAATCAAATCGATTGTTTGCCTGTTCTTATTGAGTAATCCACCGAACTTTATCGACAGGAAGCAGTTACTGGCCTTAATACATTGTAGTCTAGAAACCTACCGTTGGTTTTATAATGTTTGTTTATATAATTGCTTAAATCGAAAATTAAAATCCGAAAGCCAAATATCATGTGTTAATCGTATTTTAAACAGAAACATGCATATCGAACGCGCCTCTATCTTATCAAAGAACAATCTCTTGATTTTATAAAATTGTTTTTACGTAATGGCCTGAATTAAAGTTTAAGATACAAATGCCAAATATTTAATTATGCTCTAAAAAGAAGCATTATTTGCTAACACGCCCCTGTCTAATCAAAAACCTCACTCTTTTTTATAGCCTAAGTTTTTTCTGCTTGTGCATCACAATAAAACTTCTAAAATGCCCTTATATGTGTTTACTTGGGTTAAAATCGTACTTTCGATTATCGATTTGCAATATTTATCGTAGGCATTTTTATGCGAAACCTTCGTAAGAACATTCCTAAACACATTAGGTACTTATATGTAAAATGTAAAAAAAAAACATCTGCCAAGCTGTTTCAGAGACTATAGAGAACAAATTCACAGACACACACGCATACACAGACAAAAAATGAGTTTTGTTATAGTTGCATTAATTTTTTCAACTATTTACAACCATATTAAACTACATTTAGATGGTCACTTTCTAAGCCTTCAGACATTGCAGTTAATATGTTTACAATCCAATTTCCCCAGCAACCCTTGTCCATATCACGGCACCGTCGGGAGGGCGTTCCAAAGGTCGGAGGCGACAGTTATAGAGTATTATGACCGATGCTGTCACGGGTCCCTAATACTTAAATAGTTCATAGAAATGCAAAAAATCCGGAAAGTCTGCCTTTTGATATCACAAGTCTGACAAGGCTTAAAAATTAAGAGAAATAATTTATCAGAGTCGGAATTCAACTCTAGCTAACGTCAAGTGTCAACCACGCCTCACTAATACATCAGAGGGCATCTTTCATTTCAAATCCCCACACGCTGTTCTCCAATGAAGGAAAGCTTCAACGGAAATAAATGGCAATCACATTCCACTTCGGCAACAGAAAAACAACGATGAGGGTGCTGGCCTAACGTCCAACCTTCTCAGAAGGTACATAAAGCGCCTAGCCTTCACAAATGGTCATCTATATGGTACTGGCCAGGCTCAACGTTGCTTAACTTCGGTGATCTTGCAACAACCGGTGTGTCAACGTGATTGTACCGTACTACACTCCATTTACAGAAATAAAAAAAAAATAAGAGAAAAAGTTATAGTTGGTCACTCTCTAATACTACCGTGACTGACATGCCATGAAGCAAATTGTTATTACAATGTTATGAACCGATCGAGATGTCGGTTTATATTACATTTTTACTCATGCATTTTTAAACAAATGGAAAACCAGAAAACAGGGTGAATTCTTAAATATTCCAAAGAAAACAAAGTATTAGAGTAGAATGTCCTCGGTCTCTACACTAAATATGTTTGATTTTGCTGCTTAATGGGTATGTACGTCTAAAAGGTACAAGTGCAATGGATTCATCAGAGCCCGTTTATTAAAAATTCTGGTAAATAGGCACAAGGGTGCAACATTCCGGGTCCTGGATATGACTGGATATATAATATCCGATGGTAAGGCTCCAGCTTGCGGGCTTTGGGGAGTGTGGAGCCACCCTTTAATTGCCATTGCTCCCAGGTCCACTCTGACCTTGAGTGTTAGTATCTGTAAGAGTCCCAAGTATCTGTTAGAGTTCCAACTTTGAATTAAATAGAAACCGACGTGAAAAAAAATATATTCTATTAAAAAAATTTTCTTCAAAATATCTGGATTCGGCATTACATAACCTGAAAAGGGTTGATATGCCGTAAAACAAAAACAACCAACCAACAGTAACATTAAGACAGGGTTTGAAGCTTAGGTGATACTTCAGATCTATAACATTGGTTACCTGTTTTAGGCGCTTGCCACAGAAGAATGTTACTATTATTATATGTGTTACATGATAAGGGCTGTCCCCTTTTCATGTAGTATAAAAATAGAGAGATTTAGTTAAAATGAAAATGAAATAGAATAGACGAAATTCGAACCTCGTAATTTAGGTTTAGAAATACATTACGAGAGAGAATTAGCAAATGGAATGTAAAACAAACCATTGTTTAGCTTAGAGATAAAATAGTTTTAAGAAAAGAATGTGCATTGTCAATTCTGTTATGAAATTCAATTGAAGGAATGCAACTATAGGATAATTTAATAAACATGTTTTTAACATATTGGAATATAGGTTAAAATTCCTTTTGTAAACAAAGGAAAAAGTTTTGGACACGCATTTCCAGAACACGTGAAAGAAGACACATGTTTTAACATGTGTATGACGTCATGGAAAATGGGAAGTTCTCGATATAGTTAGAAAATTTAGAGTTAAGGAGAGAGAAACTGGGAGAGTCTGAGAGAGAGCCTGAGGACGAGAGACGTCAGTCTGGGGTCCAGTCATGGGATTCGAACGTCTAGAAGCGAGACGGTCACATTTGAAACTTAGAATGTGAAACTTGAATTCTTGACTATGAAAACCACGACCGGTTGGAAGAAGAAATAAACCCATCATGTGTTTTATAAACGTCGTCTTTGTGTTGTAATTCTACCAAAAAGGTAAAGTGAAATTGTAATTATATGTCTTATGTATCTGTGTTATAAAATGTCTTTACATACACAATGTTTCCTCACTCAAAGAGCTTCTACACTTCTAAGTATGAACATTTAATATATATGAATCTCTTATAACACGAACAATCTCTCTTACAAAATCTCTCTCTCTCTCTCTCTCTAAGACACAACAACAAACTCTTAATAAGACTCTCTAAGACACAACAAACTCTTAATAAGACTCTCTAAGACTCTAAGACTCACACTTATAATAAGACGTCCTAACAACGAACAATAAATATAACAACAACAAGAACAATAAGAATAATGATAATAATAAGACTCCTATACATAACAATATGTACCTACTTAGATGTGACAACAATTTTGTTTCGTCCTTCGAGCCTAATCTTGTAATATGATGTTCACCGATGTGTTACATTAATGATTAAATATATTTTTGCATTGAAAAGGCAGTCTTACGCTTTTCAATGCCATTTTTTCTTTTCTAAACGTGCAAGTTGAATTAACATTCGTGTCCCCCGCCTATTTAGCCCTGTTGAAAACCAGACGCATATTTCAAAATGTCACTTTCCCCATGCGAAATTTGTAATTATGATAATTGTGAATAAGTAATTGACAGTTTTCCAGTTAGCGCCGAAAATAAGAGGAATAAAAAAAAAATCATTCCATAAGTTCTTAATTAATTTTTCGACCTGTCTCTTGTCATAATGACATGGCCATAATTAATGGGATGTCGCACCGGAATCGTTATTGCGTAATTGAACAAGATTTTTAACAAGGTATTTTTTATCACAGATAAATTGCTAATGTAAAAAGTTATAATTACAAAGAACGGCATTCTACACACACATACTGACACGCATACACACACACATGCGCACAAATACACGCATACACACACATACCAACACACGCTATGATTAAATAATTCGGCTTCGATTATTATTGCTCTCGGGCCGATTTAATTAAAGGCCTTTAAATTTTTCACTTTAACGTAAATAAGTGATTTCTCTCTATTTTCCCATTTTTAAAGTGTTATTTAAAGCTAGTGCCGAAGATAGTAACATATTTGGATTGTAAGAAAAATATATCATGGGGTTAGGGTTAGGGTTAGGGTTAGTTTTGTTTTAATCTTCTCGGTAAGGATCGTGGTTATAGTTTTGATCCACTTCTCAAAATTTGAAAAGTGGTAGAACATTAATAGGACCGTCTTTTCAGCAACTGACAATGGTTGCGTTTTAACATTCTAATGTTGTGTTTTTACATGTTAGAATAAGTGGTGATAAGGGTCAGGACCTATTTTTTTTTTATCAGAGCCGGATGGCTGACCCCGGTTAGGGTCTGTTAGGACTATCTTGACAATCCCAGATCCAAGAATGTTTACAACATACCATTACATACGAAATGCCTAAAATACGTTTCCGTACTTTTTTTCGTGTGGGCCCGGTTATTAATGGAACATAAATCAAACTCTAGTCCCCTTCAAAGTAATCTCCTCCGGCTGCAATGCACTTGTACTGTTCCAACAACTTCAAGAAGGTCACATGGAAGTATTTTTGTGTGAGCGTGTCAAAGACCCTTGTCAAAGCCTCTTTCATATTTTCAGTTATTTCATTTCGACACTCTCTAAGGTTTACCTTGAGCTTAAGAAAATACCAAAAGTCACAGCGAGCAAGGTTTAGATAATACAAAGGGTGACGACGTGTCTTGATGTCCATGTGTGTCACGACGTCTTTTTTTTTCAAATCTGCAGCAAATAAGTCTAGTAGACATTCAAGTTCTCTCTTTTCAGAGTTATCGTAACGTGATTGACGAAAAGCCTTTAGGATTTTTATATAACATTCTGATCACTGTAGCTTGAATTGCAACGTACGGGTAAACTTTTCCTTTATTAAGCAAACTAGCAGGTTGATCTTAGGTTATTATCAGCAGCTGTGTATCTCTCGCCTTGTTTAGTCCTCAACATCCTATGAGTGATGTGTCTGGCAAAAATGGAAGAATTGCTATGTTCAAGGTTATAATCGACTACATCTAATACTTTTCGTTCACAAGGTGTTTACCTTGAAAATATATATTATTAAGCTTTCCACATTAGCCTCCTCCCACTTTTTGCCAAAATATTTGAGACCTTAATTAACCATGATCTAGTCCAGCACCTTACAGATGCTAATCTTCTGACGGACCAACATTATAGATTTAGACAAGCCCGTTCTACAGCAAACATCCTCACTCCAACCTCTGAACTTATATACCATTCAATGGACAAAGCGGGGGAGGGCAGAGCGGTAGCTCTAGATATATCTAAGGCTTTTGACAGGGTATGGCATGAGGGTCGCCTCAGGAAAATTAGATCATACGGTATCACTGGTAGAATGCTTAACATAATTAAATTCTTCTTAGATAAGAGAAAAATCCAGGAGGCCTCGACGGTCGTACATCTAAACAATATGATATGAATGTTGTAGTGCCCCAACGGTCTATCCTTGGACCTCTATTGTTCCCCATATTCATAAATGACCTCCCCGACAAAATTGCCTCTGAGATGGGTATATATGCTGATGACACCACACTCTATAACAGGCACGACAGGAAAACAAATGAACACATATCTAAAGAAATGGCAGAAACACTAGAGAATGACCTCTAATCTGTAGTGGAATGGGGACAAAAATGGATGGTCACATTCAATGACGCCAAGACTCAACTAGTTTCCTTCAATAATTACAAGAAACCTTCTCTACCACCTATAGCAATGGCCAACGACTCTTTATCTGAGAGTACATATTTTAAACTCCTTGGCCTAACGTTCACAGGAAACATTACTTGGGACAATTACATTTAAAGCATTGCCAGGGCCGCTGCGAAGAAGGATGGCTCTCTCTACCGTGCCAGAAACTACTAACACCCGAAAGTATCCTGAACCTCTATAAGGTCACCATTAGCCCTTGTATGGAGTATTGCTGTTATATTTGGGCTGGTTCATCTACTACTAGTCTCTCACACATAGACAAGGTTCAAAGGAATGTCGCCAATCTGATAGGTCCTGAACTGGCATCTAAGCTTCAACCTCTGTCTCATCGACGAAATGTTGCATCCCTCTGCCTGTTCTACAAGTATTTTAATGGTGAATGCTCTGACGAACTGCAGACACTTGTGATCCTACGACGTAAACACCCTCGACAACCCGACAGGTAGCTAAATCCCACCCCACACAGTAGAGATACCTTGATATAAAAGATTTTTCTACTGCAGTAGTTTCTTCCCCAGAACCGTTAGACTTTGGAATTCCATTCCAGGTCACTGCTTCCCCAACTGTACTGACGCGTAGAAGTTCAAGTGTAATGTGAACCGACATGTTGCTGCCCAAATCCCTACATAGTTCCCCAGTAGTTGTTGCCCCTGATAGTAGCCCACTACACCAAAGTGACAATGTGCCTTGTTTGGGGGTGAAAATGTAATAAAAAATGTCTTCATGCCTTGTATGGAATGATTTTTATTAAAAATTCGTTTGGGTTTTGTTTAAAAAATGAAAAAGAAATTGAGATGACAACCAGTTGCGTGATTAGAGAACACTATTGATTAATCTTCTCTGAAACTTTTTTTTCTTTAGAGTCGATTGTACCCAAAATATACTCGGGCCATTTTCAATTTTCAGAATGAATTAACATTGTTACATATTCCTGTGTAAACCATTATCACAAGCAGATATGAATATCACTCACAGATGAGAAATCTCTTACTCTATGTTTATTGAATTTGATGGATTGTTCTCAGATATTGCACAGAACATTGGAAATAACGGTCCAAACAATAAGAATGTTCTTTGAAAGACGACCGAGAACATGAGGACACCCCATTTTTTTTTTATCCTATCTTTTTTTTAGAATGCTACATGGTAAAAATGTGCTCGTTATTTTCATTACAAATTAACCATTTTAAACTGTATGATTTAAGGTTATACGCATTACCAAACGTGCAATCGATTAAACCACTATCAATAATTATACCCACCCACCCTACGTGTGGATTCCAAAGCTTCTTTCTTAGAACTGCACGCCTGTGGATCTCTGTTCTGTTTGCCTGCTTTCCAGTTTACAATATGGTCGTCTTCAAGTCCAATGAAAACCTGTTATTTATGAGCCGCCCTTTTCAATAATACAGGGTGACCCCCCCCCAAAAAAAAACGGGTCCAAACTCTAATTAGGCCCCATTTCTCAGTGTTTTGTCCGAATGAAACGAAACTTTGGTCATAACTAGTTTATAATATTCAAAACATCACATCAAAATACTAGGGTCTTTTGCTTTTTTCTCTCCGTTCTACAGTATATATTCTAGATGACCACCATTTCGCTTTGGGGGGTCACCCTGTATAATTTACTCAACCACTGAAAACTAGACTAACTTATAAAAATAAAACAACAGGAATGATCCGTCCTGGTTATTGCACTTGTTTTGTCATAAGCTGACTCTATCAAACTTTAGGCGAATCAATTGTAAAAAGGTCACAAAAATGTAAATAACATAATCTGGAATGATTTTGTTTTATTTTTGTCTACAGAGTAAAAACTCAATTCCATCCGATGCATTGTAAGTCAACATATAATATACTAAACTATAAAAATTGTAAGTCAACATATAATATACTAAACTAAATTGTAAGTCAACACCTTAGCTATAATATACTAAACTATAAAAATGTCCATGGTTTACACTAAAAGGTCGGGAAGTTAGATTAATATCTCAATATGAGTCAGATACAGAGATAATAATTAAAAATCTAATATAAAATATTACTTGTGATTAACTCTCAAAATCACCAGAAATTATGGAGTTCATCCCAAGAATTTATTGTTTGGTTTTAGAATTAAATGATTACTGACACTATCAAATGTAACATGTTTGATATAGAAACATTTTACCCTTCAATATCTTGTTTGATAGATAATGCTCTTACTATGACAAGGGAGGTAACTTATATAATTAACTGACATTGGCATTATTGCTAGAGGGATATGAAGTGCATAAAATAATACGTTGCGGACGAGAAAGAAAAGGGAGAATAAGTTTTATATAATTATGGGTTTCCACTATTATACAGTAAATTTTGGGGGTTTGTATTATATTTTGTTAACATACGAGTACCATTGTAAATCGAACTATATTGTAATTTATATCGATAATAATTCTAACTATGCACGTCTAAATGAAAAAAAAATTATATTTTCATCAACCCCTTATAAATTATATCAATTATCGAACTATGCATATTTGTTGAATAAAAATAAGCTGTACCGAATAGATGATACACGGTGGAACGATAAAATTGTCACCCTAGAAAAGAGGCCACATCGTGCCACCTCACACCTTAGATATCGGTTTGAAAGTCAACACCAAATTGTACCTGGATGTTCTGAAGATCGTTGTGATCCATTGGTGCTATAAGGTGAGCGCTGGCAGACCCTGTGTGTGGCAACAGGACTCGGAACAAAAGTGACCCGGGCTTGACTTCAGATAGAGTGCTATAACTTTGTACCCTTCTGTGAATTCCCTCTCCTTCCCTGACCTGAACCTTCGTTTGGTCATACGCAGTGAACATCACCAACATGATTTCCCATAGCACCAAAGGCCGCCCGATCGCATTCCGCCGAGTATTTGCCGAGATTCCGCCGGCACTTGTTGAAAAGGTATGCCCCCAGTTCCGCACCCGTAGCAAGGCGGTGATCCAGACTGACAGCGGCTAGATTGAATAGATGTCAGCTCTACTACATAGTCAAGTTACTTGAACTGGTTTTTCATTAAAATTAAATAAAGCTGTAGGTTGTTTTCTTTAGTGCGACAACATTATCGTTTCACCTTGTATATAAAGACAATATTAGTTTTAACAAATTATAAACAAATCAGATTATGAACACAGTAGTGTTAATTGAACAGGTGGTGTTGATCACTATAGATGTGTAAGATTTGACAACGGTATGTGAACATAGAAAAACATGAAAATAAAATGACATAAATGAATACAATTAATTAATGATCGAAACAAACTTAAGAGAATTAATTAGTTCAATTCAAATTCTAACAATCTTTATAATTATCAAATTCTATGGATTATCTGGCCGTCCTTACTTGCTTGCTTGAATCTTGTATTATAATAAAGTTGTATGCCCGTCTGTTTGCTTGCTTGTTCAAAATTTAATAAATACGTACAAAAGTTACAATGTTTAACAAATAAATTATTGGTCCCCCGACAAAAGGAGAGTGGACCTGGAGATTCACCCTTGTCCGTTCGTCCGTTCGTCTGCTCGTTCCTTCCTCCGTTCGTCTGTCCGCACTTTTCTTAATAACTGCGCCTTGGAATTTTTTGAAAATTTTCACAAACATTAAACATGATATGAGTAAAAAAAGTAACAGAACGGATTTTCCGGGAAACTCCGGTTGCTTTTCAGGTTAAAATGGCTAAAATTGACACTTTTTTGCTTATTAAAAAAAAAAAAAATTTAATGCCTTGATTTTTATAAAACTTTCTGAAAAGTTGTAACTAACCGATTTCTATATAATTTTGTTTGTCTATAATTCACGATGAATCCTGGGTGTGGCCCAGGGGCTCTTTTAGGGCTAATAAAAACACTCCACTTTTGGGACTCTTTTACCATATTTGTCCAAAATTTTCTGTGTATGTCTATTTAGTAGTTTTGCATGGTGCTGAACTCAAATTTAAATATGTTAAGTTCTTGGGGACTTTTGGGACTAAATGGGGGCGGGGAGGTAAATGATTGATTTATTCATCAATTTTTTTTTCATGGTGCAGAACTCAAATTAACATGTTAAGGCCTAAAACTACACCGTTTGTTCATTTTCACCAGGATTTGATGTCTTCTGGGATAAATCGGGGTAAAAGGATGCTGAACTTAGTAATTTTTTATGCCTCGTCCACTGTTCACTCACGGTGGACCATGCATGATTCGCTTGTCATGCTGAAAACGGACACTGATATACTTTTATTCCGACGCCAGTTGTATAAACACGTGGATAGTTAGAATTATTTAAAGAAAATCTATGCAATAATTAGTTTGATGCTATTATTTGTTGCAATAGAATCCTTTTAATTGTTCTATTTAGAAATCTTACTTGAAACTTGAAGTTGATTGATTGAATTTATTTTTGTTTAATTTATATTTAATTTTTTTTCTGCAATTATTAATAGCTGACAATAGTTACCCTTAAAATCGGAAATAAACACATTATTTAAGCTATGGGAATTATTCCCCCTTTTAGCGATGAAAGTTACTTCGCGTTCGATTTTAATAGACCAAGATGTGTTTGTGTTGTATGTTTCCGTAAATCCAACATGTTGTGACTTTTAGTAACAAGTTAGAATATTCGGTGTAACTTTAATATTATGTAACAAACTTTTATATTTACATCATCAACGCTCTGATCCCCATCTGGCATCAATTAAAATAAATGGCTCTCGTCGTGGGGAGGCCTCATGTTTTGACAAGCTTCTGGGCTTGACCTTTACTCCTGATCTTAAATGGAACATATACATTAAATCCGTTGCCAAGGCAGCTGGTAAAATGGTGGGATCCTTCTATCGATCTAGTAGATATCTCACTGCTGATGCAATTCTCTATCTATATAAGAGCCAGGTACGTCCAAGAATGGTGTACTGTTGCCACATCTGATCAGGAGCTGCTAGAAAGGACTTATCCTGCTTTGATAGAGTTCAAAATAGACTTCGTAGCCTCGTAGGGATGTCATTTTCTCTTCTCTGCAACCGCTTTCTCATAGAAGAAATGTTGCGAGTTTGTCTCTGATGTATTGTTATTTTCATGGCAAGTGATCGGCTGAGCTCAATCTATGGTTCCCCCTCGCCAGGTTTTCACAAGAAACACTCGTCTAGGAGAAAACACTATCACTAATTTCACCCACTCTTTATCTGTGCCTAAACCTGAACGTAGATTCTATGAACAAAGCTTCTTTCTTCCGTTTTCCTGCTTTCGAGCTTACTACAATATGGTTGTCTTCAAGTCTCACGTAAACAAGTTTTTGATGAACCGTTCCATATAACTTAACAAATGTACCGAATTTCCATTTTTAACGATTACTATATTGTCCAATTTCTAGTGTGCACTCTTTAACCCTTACCCTCGAGTGGCCTCTTGGCCTTGATAAGTGGTGATGCTTATATAAAAAATCTAATCTGTTACATAATATTTCAGTTACATGTACGGCAATATGCTTCCACCAGGAAACGCCGGCTATATATATGCAGTAAAAATAATCAAAGGAAACGTTCCGCCATATTCTATTATACCGTAGGCGCATTCTCTTGAATATTGTTAAGACTTTTCATGGTATCATTGATAGGATATTTCCAAGGGATAGTAAATTGGGTGAGCTTTTTTTGCTACTACCTATGAACTGAGCTGCATTTATAATAGGATACAACAGCGCTAAGTACAACGCGCAACAGATGACCTTGTTTTTTTATGAATATAATTAATGCAATCGAAAACGATCGTAGTTGTCGAAATAAGAATAAATTGCTTAAGTGAGAAATGCTTAATTTAAAATGTGGTATACTTATTTAGCAAAATAACGGATATAATACTAAAGTTTACATCGAAAGCGCTTAAGCAAATTTAAAGGAAAAGTACAGAAATCACGTGGGTTCCGTCAAAGCAGGATAAACAAACCTAGTTATATGCTCACCAACGTTTCGTCTTTATTTCGAGACTTCCTCTGGGTGAATGAGATTAAGAAAATAAAAACACCAGTACAAATATTTGAAAATGTTTCATGCGCAAGGTGTGACGCTGTTTTATTTCAGAAATGGAAAAGGATTGTTGTAAATTCAAAAAAGGAGGGGAGCTTGCGTTGTTAAAGAGAGGGAGAATTTTAATAACGTTAAATACCATTCCTATAGTTAGAGCTAAATATGTTAGAAATTAGTACATAATTTTTTTTAATTGCATATATTTTTCTTGATTAATATCGAATAATTTTCGAATGATTTTAAATGTTCTGGGATGAGAATTATAATATACACAGTGATGACATAAAAGAATAGACACTAAGTTAAATATTTTTCCTAGGATTAATATATGCTGATTTATATTTACAGATACGAAAAGTGTTGAAATAACTTAGAGCATCTCTTTAAAATTGCATCTAACAGCATTAAAGCATGGAAAAAAACTATGGAATCACCACACCTATCGGAATTTCTGCTAGAACCAACCGTGTGGCAACATGAACGCGGTGTTAGCCAACGTTAACATTGTGATCGTTCAATTCACAAAAAGGACAAAGTGTACCCAAAACCCCACCCAGAGCGCTTCGGGTCTTCTGAAAGAATCTTGCATTTTGTGGAAAGAAATGTTAAAGTGGATACTCAGTGCAACACAAGTTGGTGTCAATACCAATACAGCTGTCAGATATTTTCACAAGCTGGGCTACTACGGTAGAGCTGAGAGAAAGAAGCCCCTTCTTCGTCCTGCCAATATCAAGCGCAGAAAAGTTTAGGCTCGTGAGATGATGGAGAGACCTATGACCTTTCAACCAATATACTTTTCTCTGAGTAGTCACGATTTACATTACTTCCCGACAGTAGAAGAATATGGTTATGAAGGCTTCGTCAGCAAGCGTTTGACTTTTTTTATACATGGAAGTCACCACTTATCAAGGCCTGTAAACCACTCGGGGATAAGGCTTATTGGGTGTACAGTAATCAATGGGATAGTATCGTAGTAATCATTAGTATTGGAGATTTGATAGAGTGTCTTAATTAAGGGGGCGGTTTGTCAGGAATTTGTTTATGTTGGACTTGAAGACATTCAAGTTGTAGTCAGGTGGGAAACAGGCAAACGGAAGAGAGTTCCACAATCGTGCACTTCTAAGAAAGAAGCTCTGCTCATGGAATCTACGTTTGGATGCAGGCAGAGATAAGTGGGGGAAATTAATGACAGTAGTCTCAGCTAGATGGGTGTTTTTTCCTGAAAGATTGACGAGGGGGGACCAGAGATTGGAACTTGCATCCAATGGTGAAACATGGCAGTTTCTCGATTATGGCGTGGGTTTAAATTTAGAATAATGGTCTTTCAGACCCGGTAGAGTGCGAAAGAAAACAAATTCTGCTAAATATGTTTTAATATTACATGAATGACTCCTAGCAATATTCTAAAGTGGTAAAATGAAGCAAATTAACTCCCTATTTATGGAATATGAAGCCTATTGTCTCTCTGATTGGGCGACACAACATTGGTTGAAATACAATGGGCTTAATAAACTTCGAAGGCCAAGTAAAGTCCCGTATATGAACTTCAGTTAAGCAACGTCGAGCCTGACTAGTATCAAAAGGGTGACCATTTAGGAAGGCAGAGTGTTGTATGTACCGCGAGGTAAAATACAAGGTTGGGAAACTGCCGCGGTGTATTCTTCTCTCGAGGGTAGATAAGCCTCTCTTAAGCCGTGGTAGGCAACCCATCTAGTGATGGCCTTCACGGTAAAAAATACACTTGATAGCCCTAGCGAAGCATCACGTATTCAGGAACTTAAAAGATTTGAAGTACACTACAAACTCGTGTAGTGAGTTCAATCTCGGCTGCGACCGCATGTTACGTTTAAGTAATTGAAAGATTTAGAATTTAATACATTAATTTAAATTAAGTTAATTTAAAAATTAACAGTTTGTTATTGTTTTATTACAATTTGGTTCAATAAATAATTAAAAGACATTTTTACCCTTATTTATGGATTAGTATTTTAGAAACATAAGGATGAACCTTATTTCAGAATGGAAACATAAGGATGAACGCGATTTGTTCTTTATACAAAAGCAGATATAAATGATTAGTTCGTGATGATGATGCTTGGAAACAACATGGCGTGTCATTAAAAACATGGTAGTTTCTTTTATCACGTGACTGAAACGAGTTAATTGGTTGATTAAGAGGAAAATTAAGAAAAACAAAGCGGTTAGGCTAAATTAGTTTTCTAAGCTAATTTCTAAGCTAATTGCTTGATTAGAACAGATCGTGCGAGGGACATTAAATGCGTACGCTAAGTACTGAAATAAATGCGAGGAATGAAAAATAAATGAAAAATAATAAAGAAGGGTTTATGAAGAAAACAAAGACATTTGAAATATGGGAAAGTGGACAAGTGAACGAATACTTATAGTAAGAACGAAAAGGGAAAAGAAACAAAAACGAAAAAGAACGACGAGGCAAGAAGGAAAGAAAACTACAGAAAAATGTTTTTTTTTTTAAATAGCAAATACTTAAGAGACACAGAAGACAAAAAAAAAGAAAGAGAAACAAACAGGAAAATAAATTTTTAAAATTAAAAAATAAAAACGAAATAAGAAATGTTGACAAAAAAGAAGTAAAAAAAATTAACAGAATAAATATCAATTTCTAATATTAACAAGACTACCAGTGACCCGTTGGGTCAGTATGTTATATTAGCTATGGAATTCATGTATGAGAGTGACACTTGTGACGTAAAGAAAATATTTTTTTTTGACATATAGAAAAATTTCTATGAAATTATATTAAAATGAAAAAAGAATATAGATTTTTATGAGTCGTTCTGTTGATTATAATTGATTATTTTTTAAAAGAAAAATTTACAGTTACTGAATTATAAGTGCTTGGCCATACTTATAGGTAAATGTGCACTGAACAGATACCATAATACTTATTACAGTAAAATTCAAATTTTGATATATCTGCTTTTTTTACATTTTTCATTTCTGTATTACGTTTAATTTATTTTAAACCCCACTCTTCCCATGTTAAATAATAATTTCAAAATAATAACGTTAATATTTCAGCGTCCCAATTGTTCTCTTGTTTTTTTCGCGTTTAAATTATCCAAATAAACAATTGTTACTACTGTCTGTTTTTTTTACATCGTTCATTTCTGTATTACATTTAAGTTATTTTAAATCTTACTCTTCCCATGTTAAATAATAATTTCAAAATAATAACTTTAATATTTCAGTGCGCATGTCATGCGCGCATGCGCAACCGGATGGCGTAAACTGGAAAGTGGGTCACATACATCGTTACACGGTCATTTGAGTTTTATAATTATATAGATTATAAATATTAGTAAATAAAAAACATTTCGAGTTAAAATTCGATTTTATGTTTTAAATAGACACAGCATTCGGTGAAATTCGGTAGCCGTTTTCTTTTAATTCAGTTTATTTACACAACTTTGAGATATTCGAAGCTTGGCTTTCTAAAATATACATACTCAATACTAAGTTGATTTAAAATTGAACTGATTCTAGTGTGGTGATATTTACATTGTCTCCTGATGTTTCTATACCATTGAGAGGGTGTGGTTCTGGGAGCTTCTCAGATATTGACTTGTGCTCACTATCGTTAACCTATATTGCTGGTTGATCTCTGAGAGCCCTAGTCCTCCTTCTCTCCTGGGTAAATACAGTCTTGGTAGACACCAATTTCTATATATTATTTTATGAAGCGTTAGTAGCTTCCGTGTCTTGGCATCTAGCCGGTTGATGTTGGTTGGTTGGTTGTTTTTGTTTTACGGCATATCAACCCTTTTCAGGTTATTTAATGCCGAATCCAAAGATTTTGAAGAACAATTTTTTTAATAGAATATATTTGTTTTTTGCAAGTCAGTTTCTATTTAACCCATAGTTGGGACCCTAATAGGTACTACCACTCCGGATCAGAGTGGACCTGGGAGAAATGGCAATTAAAGGGTGGCTCCACACTCCCCAAAGCCCGCAAGCTGGGGCCTCACCATCGGATATAGTTTAAGGTTATATCCAGGATCCCCATTGAGGGACTTTTACCCTCAACAGGGGGGGGGCGGCGTATTCTAATGCCCCACCGACAGTGCCGCCGGTTGATGTACTTTTGTGGCCAGTCGATGATACCAAAACTATATGTTATTACTGGAAGGCAAGTTCGTTGACGGTAGTAATTTTATTTTTATTTGTAAGGTTTGTTTTGCAGATTTTCCTCACACGGCGTACATACTCTTTGCCTATCTTCTCCCTCATCTTGGCATGTTGTATATTGTCATTTTCTTCAATACCAAGGTACTTATAAGGCTCGTGCTCTTCTAGATCTCTGATGTTAATGTCTTAATTAAGCTGCATATTTTCTGTGTGGGTCTTCTTCCCAGCTCTGAGTGTACACTTAGCACATTTATTCAGGCCAAACTTCATTCCGATGTCATTGGAGGTGTGTACTGCCTGCAGAAGTTAGTGCAGATCCCTGTCAGAGCTGGTATACAGTTTAAGATCATCCATGAAGAGCAGATGGTTTACTCTCTTGCTTGGATCTCGATGGCGTCTTCTCGGAGTGCGACCTGTAAACAATACTGCAAATTCTTTTTTTTTAATGAGCACGTTGACCTTAAACCGAAAGGTTTATTCTTCTAATACAAAAAATAAGTACATCAGAAATAAAAACGACAACAAAAGGGGAAATGAAAGAAAACAGAAAGAAGCGTATGAGAAGAAAAAAAAACAATACTTAACCTTGACTTTTATGAATGGCAACCTTATAGTAAAATAAAAACTAAAGGAAAAAAGGAAAAAAGAAGAAAGAAAAGCACAAATAACCTTAATTTGAACTAATTTATCTCCGATCAAGATGAAATATACTTCTCCACGTGGCTCTGAATGTACATAATTACATACATACGTCGATTTACAATCTGAATAATAATCAGTAGGGTATTTGTTCTTTAATAAGAAGTGTGAAATTAAAATATCATACTTAAGCGCATCTTGCGACTGGGCAACGCCGAGTGCCATGCTAGTTCTGTACATAAATAAAGAATATATTATTTCAAAAAATCATAAAAGGACTAAATTTTAGCCCGTAAAAATCTAACAAAAGACAATTCACTTTTACTTAGAATAAGTGTTTTATGTCAAATCGATGGTTGAATATAACATTTTATCTCATTTTTACTTTATATACTGATTAATTCTAAATATTTATTTACTTTACGTCCTATACAACACAAAACATAATCATCGCGAATATTAATTATTGAAAAACAAATTACATCCCTTTATAGACGCTGTTTATCAATTAAAATCTTTAAAACCATTTCCTCTCTACAATTATTTTTAAAACTATGTCTTTGTCTTTACGGTTTCAAATTGGCTATGTTATTTTATAATTAAAAAAAGGCGTGTTGAGAAAGGACTTTACTTTTTATTATAATTTCTTTCTATTTTTTTTTTAATGTGCATATCAACTAACATCTGGTTTTAATAAGTTATATATAACATTATTCAGAAAAACAACAGTGTTTTGTGTGCTGAATTATCATTTGAGAAATCTCATTTTTAAAATCAATTTTTTTAACTTAAAGGTTTAAAAAGAATTCACTGAAAAATTGTTTTAAATTCGTCGTTATTTTTGTTATTTTATTTTTTATTCGTTTTATTTATAATGCGTTTTGAAAGTTTTCAACTGACGTAGAATTTCCACAGAATCTGCTAGTCTCTATAAACCTCTAAAATATGTATCGCAACGGTATTATATTACGTGGTCAGCTAACTCTCATCATAGCAAAGGCTCATACTAAAATGTTACAAAGATCAACCCTGTAATATCCGAATACAGTTAGAACATTATTGTTGTGAATAATCTTTATTATTTACTAGCGAGGGGTACCCGGCGTTGCCCGGGTGTTTTTCGGGGTATGTGAAAAAAACCCGAAAATGTGAAAAAAAAACAGGTGCCCGTGAAAAAAAAAAACGAAGCCTTCACGACGCGCAGTTGGAAAATAGTAAAGTGTTAAAAAAAATAGGTGCGCGTTTTTGATTGACGTGACTTCGATAGGTATTCAACAGTTAACATTTTGTGCGGGACAGTTTTGAATGAGGTGAATAAATCGGTTTGTTTGTTTTTAAAAACCCGCTCCCTGTTTATTAGGAGGAGCGAAATGAAAGCTACAGTCTGATATGACGAAGTCGACATTGAAGAAACGTTACTTAGCTCTCTTGAGACAACTGGCTTTCGGCCTGTGAATAGAGTCGAGTTTCGCTTTTTTTTATACCGAAAACCGAATGTAACGCGTGCCGATGCGGGAAATGTCGAATAATTTTCGTTTGAAAGTCAATAAAATTAAATAGACAGGCGAGCTCCGCGGGTAACTCTGAGATATTACAATTTATAGATGGTATAAAAAGTTTTAAGAAGTTGTGAACCGAGCAAGTGCTTCTCTTAAAGAAGCCTTTTGTGGGCATCGAGGAAAAGCATACATACATACATGATGATTGCAACGTCTTGTCAGACGAGTGCCACTCCCTCAGACACTTAAAATCCATGAGCCCGAAAATGACTTCCATCACTACAGGACCATTTTTATAGACAAATGCCTGAGGGAGTATCTATACACAGATGATGTTACAGAGTCTTAGCTTTGTACGACAGCTGTCTCTCTCTCGGTTCAAGATGTTGAGATCAACAAGTAAGAGTAAGATAGCCAGCAACAAGTTAAACTGCAGACCAGTTTAATGCGGGTACTGGTCTCCAGCTTTATGGTTTTTTAAATCAGAGATTTGCTTCTCCTAGAAATCTTGCCTTCACCACGTCTTACTGGAGTCCTCTCCACCCCAGCACACACATACATACACACAAACACACACGGTGCTAGTTGGCCGTTGACCCCAAAAAAGGGTTCATTCGCCCTTTGGAAAACAAGACATACATACATACATACATACATACATACATTTTCACTTTTATATATATAGATTATAAATCTGTAACTGTGCATAAAACGGATACCATGAGTCCTTGTTCGTTTCACCATATCCTAACATAAGGTTCATACAAAATTTACAACCAGTTCGCTTCACAAATCTTTTAGACATTTTTCCTAACAATATGCCATTGACTGTGTTCACCTATCAATTGCGTCTGCTGAACATTTGCTTGCCGCAATAAAGATAAAACAAAATATAACAATGCTCAAAATATTTCTCTCCATCCAACAGTGTACCGATATTCGATGGCTGACCTGGACTGTTCATGAACGTTTATATCAGAACTACCCATACGCTATATTTTTAAAAAGAAAAGGTCTCATAAAGCATCTGAATTAACTGGTGGATTAACAATCTGTATAGACAAATACATATTCTTCTAAAATCTCAACAGAAACAAAACAGCCTGCCTTGGTGCACTCCTGAATGTTGTCCCAACATTGCACACAGACATCACCATTTCAATTGCTTTAAACGTATTCGATATTTGAAAACTAAATTCGCCTATAGAACTACCACCAATTAGTGAAAAAGGATTATAAAAAAAACGCGAGATTGTCGTACACTCAGTCCATCTAGTCAAAAATAGAAGAACATAGTCTTGGTTCTTATGAGTTAGGCGAATAACAAACAAGGTCATAAACAAATGCGTGTCCTCTATCCCGACAATCATAAACAGGCCTGGGGTCATTTTGTAAGCATCTGACTTTGCATCAAACATAACCATATGCGATCAGGGTCTCCTTCCTCCTGAATTTCTTCCAAAGGTTGAAAATATTCTGAGTGACAGCCACATATCTGTTCGTGATACTGCCACACTCATCAAGAATATTAATGCTAGCAAACAACTGGCCCTGACTAAATTAAAGTTGTCGTGCTCAAAAAGCTACAACCAGAAATAGCACTCATCCTTGCCAAGCTGTTCAATCAATTCATAAGAGGGAACTGCTTCTCAGCACCTTAGAAACCCTCAGTACATTGCACAATCTTTGAAAATCAGTCCTCTGCATTTCAATACAAACCAATGAATCTTCTGCGCGTGACGAGTAAGTTGGTTGAATCCGTTTTAAATAGAGAAACTGTACAACCACCGCAGCAACACCAACTTAATTACAAGTAATCTCTTCGGTGAGATTCGTAGCTGATATACTGATTGTGATTTAACATAGGATCAGTGAATCTACTGACGGAAGTTTCCTCTAAAGAGAAATAGTTTTTGACATATAAAAGGTATTTGATAAGGTTTGGAATGAAGGTCTACTTCACAAGATTTCTAGCTATGGTATATCTGGATGTCTTCTAAACCATCGATTTTTTTCTCTCCGACAGTCGTGAAAGGGTACAAGTCAGAAGTTCAAAGTATCAATGATAGCGTCCCTCAGGGATTTATCTTGGTCCTAAATTTCTTCTTTTTCTCCATCAATGACCTCCCAAATCAAAAGTCTACGTCCATTCGTCGACATATTAACAAATGATACTACGATCTATAGCAAACAAGTTCAACAATGAACAAGATCTAAATTCCTCTTCGTAGGTCTTGAGTGTGAGGGTTAATGTGGAAGAAGTGGTTGATTAATTTTAACACATTCAAAACCAAGCTTTTATAATTTCGCCATGAATACTCTCATCCCCACTAGACCGCAATTGATATGAATGGCTCTCGTCTAAATAAGGCTTCTTTTTTTGACAAACGTCTTGTTATGACTTTACTCCAGATCTGAAATTGAAGACTTCCATCAAAGCTGTTGCCAACGTGACCGGTAAAATAGTTGCATAATTTTACCGATTTAGAAGGCATTTTACTCCCGACACAATCCTTTCCTGTATAAGAGCTTGATACATCCTAAAATGGAGTACTGTTGTCATATCTGGGTAGATTCTCTTCGGTACTCCTTGTTCTGCTTTGACAAAATTCGAAATCAGCTTCGAAATCTAATAGATAATGCCTTTTTTCTCCCCTGCAATCCATTTCCATTAAAAGAGACGCTGTGAATCTGTCTCTGCTCTATCTTAATTTTCATGGCAAGAGCTCGTCTGAGCTTCAATCTATGATCCACCCCTTGCTAAACTTTCACAAAACACTTGTCTGAACTGTGAAAATTATACAGAATATACGCACATTGCAGAATGATTAAAAATGTCGAGTCGCAATCATGTATGTAACAGTATTCAGAAAGTAGAAGGTTCGATGCTTACAACGGAAAATGCTCATTAAGAATAAATTTAAAATCATTCACCCTTTTACCCGGTAATTACTTCTATCTACTTTGAGCATTAAATAAAGCGTACCAAAATTTTGTAAAGATTCCCAGGAACGTCATAAATTTTCCCAAGTTCAAAATGGTGCACCTCAAAAAGATCTGAGGTTACCTCAGCCGAAACCTTGTGATAATAACATTGGATATATGAATAGCAATTTTGACTAATTAAAAGACTGCACATTGTAGATCTAAAAAAAATCCAAAATGGAATCAGCATTAATTTCTCAGTCGTTGAGATGAGGATTTATAAATTATATTTGTTAAGTAATAGAAATTATTGTTCGCAGATTGAGTGTAATATTTACAACGTTTCAGCCGATGTAATCTGAAACAACACCCGGGGTTAATGGATGAATTACTAAATAAGATTTACTTCTAAGTGACATTCTTCTGTTGGTTAAAGGTTCAATCTTCAGTATGGGCGATATCAAGAATACAACTGTGACTTGCTTGATGAAAATGGACGATTACATCGGCCAATAACACTCTTAAGCAAAAGAGTAGTTCGAATAATCCAAATGAAATGTAATCAACCTTTTTTTCTATAAAGTGTTTTCCATGTGTTTATCTCACTAAATTTTATTCCATAGTTTTGGCATTGAGTTGTTTAGGAGAACATCTTATTGTTTTAATAAGCGTTAATTTATAATTAACTAGCAGACAGCTCGGCGTAGTCTGGTTGTATAATACACATAAATATTATATTTTCATTGACGCAGAATTCGTATTTACTATAAAGAAAAATAGCCTAAGTATTAAACGTGACGTAAAATTAAAACTAATAAATAAAGTAAAAAAAAAAACGGAAAGAAATTGAGACATATGCATGCGAGTATTATATAGTTTTTCCTAACCAGATCTTGTCCTGGATATGACCTTAAACTATCTCCGATGGTGAGGCCCCAGCTTGCATGCTTGGAAAGTATGGAGCCACCCTTTAATTGCCATTGCCCCCAGGTCCACTCTGACCCGGAGTTATAGTAACTGTTAGGGTCCCAACTATAGGTTTAATAGAAACGGACTTGAAAAACAAACAAACAAATATATTCTATTATAAAACTTTTCTTCAAAATCACAGGATTCGGCATTTAATAATCTGAAAAGCGTTGATATGCCGTAAAACATAAAAAACCAAACAGCTCACTTCTCTAGCTGAAATCGAAAATACTCGAGCTGAGATCGAAACCCAAACCTAAAGACAGTGAGTTAAGTACATTAACCATTAGGCCAGCTTGACACGAGACTTCAAAAAAGTTTTCAAACCTACTTATTCTTAACGCAAGTAATCTGTAATGAGAACAATCCACGCATGCGCATTCGTGAAACAGTTGACACACATAAAAATCTGATGACCCCCCGCTACAGACCAATATTTCAATTTTGACTCTTCAGTAGGTTTTTTTTTCAGAATGAAACCAGATTACAAAGTTTTCAACCTGTCTGAATACCTTATATACCAAATTTCAATTAGTAGATCAAAACTTCGTTGAGTATATATGTTGATAAAGTGTCCTCACACACACACACGTACATACCAACACATAATTACTTTTATAGATATCATAGATGTATACTCAGCGTTTCCCGGTATTAAACGTAACGTTAAATTCCTTTTTAAAAAATGAAGTATTTGGTTTATGCAAAAATAATATCGTTTTTATCAGATATATATACGTCAAAGAAACGATATTATTTTAGCGCCAACCTAATAAAATAGAAGGAAAGAAACTAAGACTATCGTATGGGAGTATTATTTTTTCTTAACAGTTAACGTCGTGTAAGTAAAAAAGAAAAATACTCGAGCTGAGATCGAAACCGAGACCAAAAGACAGCTAGTTAATAGGTTGACCATTCGATCAGCTTGCCAAGATCTTTAAAAGCCCTGTTGAAACCTCATAAAATAGTTGAAAAACAAATAAAAATCCAATGATCACCAAGCATTACTTTTTAAAAATTTTGACCCTTTACAGTCTTTTTTCCGGATGAAAAACGACTCCAAATTTTCCGCATGTTTGAATACTCTATATACGAAATGACAAGTCTGTAGACTAAAAATTCGCTGAGTCTATAGGTTGAAAATTGTCCTTACACACACATTCTCACTTTTATAGACACATTCATATGTTTATCTATGGAATGATCTCTTCCGAAGTTCTTATCTATGCAGCCCTCACTATATGTTATTTTACACCGCCTCTCATTTCAGAATCCTCTTCATCTCTTTCTCTCTCTCTCTCTTTCTTCTTTAACAGTTACTGATTGTCATCATCATCATTGCTTGACTCTGAATATACTTTTGGTGGCATTGGAATCTCCGATATTTTTCCAGTAAAAATTCTTTCCAGAAACATCGGATACTTACGAAAGAGACCACGTGAAGGTTGCCAACATCCTAAGTGAAAGTTATTTTTTAGGAAACTAACTGGATCCGAACTTGCAACAATCAGGTCATCAGTCCGTTTCGTTTGCCACTAGACAACCGTCATTTCCTAGAGCTAACGGTAATCTATTATCTATATATATAAAAGGCAAAATTTGTGTGAGTGTGTGTGTGGGGGAGGTTCGCTTTTTGTGTATGTCCGCGAAAGGTTTTTTCGCCGATCTTATCGGTCGGCTCGCTTCTTCTTAAAACTTTTTATATCACGTCTAAATCATAATATCTACGACTTAATAACGGGGGTAGCCTGTCTATTAAATTTGCCCGTCTTCGAAAAGCTTAATATTCAACATCTTTCGATTGCCGCGTGTGGATTTGTCTTTTTCGTATAATAAAAGCGAAACGAATATAAACACAGCGTACCCGGCCCGATCGCCAGGAACGTCCAAAACCAATCAACGTTGATCAATGCGGAGTTTTTCCGCATATCAGACAATGGATATTCAATTAGTACAATCCCCTTTAAATCGGGAGCTGGTCCCCCCACCCCACCCCCGCCATCATGTTGGGGAAGCCAAAAGTGCCCCGCATTGAAACAAAGTAAAAAAACGCAAAAAGACTGCCCCGCAGTAAAGAAAAAACTACCACGTCATCGTAACGCTCCCACGATGACCTCATTAAACGGCCACCTGTCAGTCAAACCTCTTTGACTTTTTAACCCTTAATTTAACACAGTTCTTATTCCTCTGCTTTCGTGGCCGAGATGGTTAGGCGGTTGGCTTTTTCTTCCCTTTCGTTTCCACCTTCACGTCAAGGCTTCGGGGTTCCATCCTAGTAAAACTATTTTTTCTTTAAACGTTTTTTTTTAACACACACACCTCCAAACACCCGGGCAACGCCGGGTATATATATATATATATATATATATATATATATATATATATATATATATAACCTGTTTGTTTAAATGTATGTATGTTGTATGTATGCCCAAAATTTTGACATAAGCGACAGATTTTCACAAGATCGATATCGTTTTGAAGCGCGACCCTTCGGACGACAAATATCGAATAATTGCCTAAAAACATTAATACCTTCACTTTCTACTGAGCACTTTTCTAAAAGGAGGGGTCGCTTTTTTCGTCGATATTTTCGAAAGTCATCCCTTCTTTTCGAGTGCCTATGCTTAATTTGAACATTCGTCACAGCCGGTTTGGCGATGGCCGCAACCGCAAATACTTTTTTTGTTTTTTATTCACATTCTTTCCCTCTTTCGAGCCTGCCTGAATATTAATATTTTTTTTTTTTTTTGTCAACACACACTTTCAACCACCCGGGCAACGCCGGGCACCCAGACTAGTAAAATATAGAAATGATAAAAGTAGTGGAATCGTACATTATAAACAAACATAAACACAACGGAATAACACTATCTGTAGTATTTTTTAACCGTACTTGAGGATATTTTTTACTTGCAATGTAACCCCAACCAAAGCACAGTGCAACTTTGATGTAAGGAACTACTATCTGGCAAGTAATTTGTTGGAATACTATGATCAGATGAATAAAACAATCATCAGTGTAGACCCTTCCGTGTTGTGTGTCTCATCTTCTCCATCACAAGTAATGTCTATAAATGCCTCCTCTCTTCTTTGTTAAAAAACTGATATATAAATGTTTTCTCTCCCTCATCATCACTAGGTCCTGGCTATGACCTTAAACTATATCCAGTGATGAGCTCCCAGCTTGCGGGCTTTGGGGAGTGTGGAGCAACCCTTTAATTACCATTGCTCCCAGGTCCACTCTGACCCGGAGTGTTAGTACCTGCTTGGGTCCCGATTATGGGCTCAATAGCAACCGACTTGAAAATAACAAATATATTCTATTAAAAAAAAATGTTTCTTAAATCTTTGGATTCAGCATTAAATAACCTGAAAATGGCTGATATGCCGTAAAACAATCAACAAACCAACCAACCACTCATCATCACTATCGGTATGTCTGTACATGAGCCCCGTTATATATGTGCCCTAATATGAACTCCCCGTCATCTCCTTAATATGTGCCCCTATGCAACATACATCGACTCATCAAACTGATGGGAGACACAACCCGGAAGGGTCTACAATGTTCATCACAATATGATTAAACATTACTTATAGTTTGTTGCAACTGAATGACGACACGAGACAACACTTACGAAACACAATGATGATTGATTTAGCAGTAAGATATTTGTTTGCATTACACTTGAACTTCTGCGTGTTAGTAAGTCAGGGAAGCAGAAGTATAACACTCTACTACTCTTTGGAAGTAATTTTCTCCGGCTGCCATGCAATTCTTGTACCGTTCGATGGACATCCTCTTGTGTGAGAGTGCCAATGACCCTCATCACAACTTCTCGCACCTCAATTATCTGTTTCGTTCAATAGCCTCTAAGATTTAGGGTTAGGGATTAAGCAAAAGCCACAGAGAGCAAGGTCTAGACTATAGAGGAGGAGTAACTGTCTTGATTTCCATTTTGATTTTTTTTTCTTCCTAAACACGAACGATGATAGAAAACATCTTTTGCAAAGCAATAATAAGCTCAGAATTTATGATGAGTCAAATAGTTTACGTAAAGTCAGTTTGAAATACGAAAATGGTTTCTGATGAACAAAGAATTTAGAATTCAGAAATTTCGCAATAACCTCTTAAAATACGAATAGTTTTAAAGCCAACTAGAATATTAACATTAAACAATACCATACAACTGAGAGTTTTACGAAAGGTTCAAGTAAGGAAAAACCAAGAAACAGTTTTTGATATACACAACTAAAATACGAATAGAGGGTCAAAGAGTCAGAGTCGCAAAATAAAGTTAACATCGAGAGTTTCTCTCACGAAGAGTTACGTCCACTGAAGCGTTGAGTACGCATACAGTAATATGTAGAAATCTAGAGAGTTGTTGCAAAACTCCGAAGGAAACAACAAATCGTGGAAGTATAGTTATATAAAATATAATGGTGTTCCTTTCGGATGGGAATATTTTCTTTCAGCATTTCAAACCAAACACAGGAAATTATACAATAAGGTATGTGCCTTGTTTCTGTGCCTCACATAGACAATGATATGTTAAATATGTTAAACACACACACATATACATACACACACATCAGATTACAACATTGCGGATATTATACATAAATATCAAGAGACACATTTGGTGTATGTTTATATACAGCACAGTATGAAAATTACACGTTATTTAATGGACACTGTTTTTACACCCAATATAATAATTAAGTGTTATTATGAACTAAATTTCTAATGACAGTTGCTTTTCCACATGCACCTTATTTGTGAAGAATTTATTCACGTGTACATATACTAGTGTTGGGACAGTTAATCGGAATCGGAAAACTCAAAATATTAGAAGGTATCGGAATCGGTAAAATGTGTGCCTAATTTCCGATTCCATAAACGAGTCCTTCAATTATCTTTTTTTATTTGATTTTGAGTTTACTTAAAACAAAATCTTTTACTGCTAGTAGTAATGAGAAAATAATATATATTTATTGATTTTAAATTACTATTTCTCCATTTATTTATTGCGGACTGTTATCCTCATCTTTTAGTTGTTTTTTCACGACGTTTCGGCCATCTATTTTTCTGGCCTTCGTCAGGTGACGTGGTGACACGACAACAACTATGGAAGGCAGTAATTGCTGAGGATGCAGTAAGGAGTTAACTACCTGGCGAAAGCCAGGGGAATAGTTTGCTGAAACATCGTGAAACAAGAACTAAATGATGAGGATAATAGTCCGTAATAAATAAATGAATAAATAATACAAATTACACATCTCAATATAATTCCAATTAATTAAATAATTTAAATTACTAATAAAGTTAAAATCGAAAGATCAGCCCAATAAGGGTATTTATACGTTTCAGAACGTATAAATGCACTCTAAACATAAGTTTTTACGGTAGTTCGGAAAAATAACTTAATAGATTTACAAAGAATCAGAATCGGTAATTGTATTGGAATTGGAATATTAGAATCGTCCCACCATTAATATATACAATCCGCTATAGAACAGATTCACAAAAAAAAAATGGTCGCTAATGCTTGTAAAGTTTTACTTCTTTCAATAGTGGAGAAAAATACAATGGAGCTCTGAGCGTCGTGGGCAATAATAAGTTCAAGCTAAACAGGACTTCAGGTGGAGGAAACAGTTTATCACTTGTGAATCTAGTCTATTTTTTTACACGTTTTCACAAAAAAACGCCTTTCGGGTTGTCATTTTGTTTACGAAGACGGATTTAATTAATTTATGTAAGATGGATAGGTTACAGTCGGGACATAACAAGAGGACGCGTGTGTGGAAGTGCGTTAATTAAATTATATTGTGTATTTTCCTGGAAATGAATTGTTTCTTCCTTTGTCAGGAGTAAAAGTAAGAGAGGAATGCAGTGGAATTAATTTAATTACAGACTTCAATGGCTTCCGTTTCCGGTGTGAAAGCGACAAATCTTCAAGATACATAAAAAAGAAAACAAAAAGAAATTGATTGGTATGTTGTAATAGGCATTGTTTAGTAAATCCAAACAAGATGTCGACAATAGTTGAGCCCAGGAGACCGCTCGTAGAAACGCCGTTAAACTTTCGATAGATTTGAAAATTAAAGTACTGTACGAATTAATATTGACGTGGACTGGTGAACTGTGCGTTCTAAGTTCGAATTCTGCTGTAACTCTATATGCTTATGCAGAACCGCTTATTTCCAATTCGAGTCCCCTGTATATGTTTTACAAGTGTTTTAATGGAAGGTGCTCTAGTTAACTCTTGTATCCCCTATGACGCTGTAGTTAACGGTTATATCCTCTATGATGTGCATACACCCGACTAACCTGACAAACAATTAAACGCCAATGTTTTTATTATTAAGATTACTAGACAGCGAAAAGACTTCTACTTTAATAGTTTATTCCTTCCAACTACTCAGCCTAACACTCACAGGAAACATGAGTTGGAACAATTACATTGAGAGTATTGCCAGGACCGCTGCGAAGAATGTTGGTTCACACTACCGTGCTAGAAAGCTACTAACGCCCGAAAGTATCCTGTACCTCTATAAGGCCACCATTCGCCCATGCATGGAGTATTGTTGTCCTATTTGGGCTGCTTCCTCTGCCACTAGTCTCTCGCTCCTAGATAAGGTTCAAAAGAGAGTCGCCAATCTGATAGGTCCTGAACTGTCATCTAAACTTCAGCCTCTGTACCATCGACGAAACGTTGCATCCCTCTGCCTGTTCTACAAGTACTTTAACGGTGAATGCTCTGACGAACTGCAAGCACTTGTGATTATTTATAAGAAAATAGATGATTTAAGTGTCATCAACTATAGTCGCAACCGAAACTACGAAACTTATAAAGAATTCTTTGTAAAATTATTTATGACAAGAAATAGAACATAACAATTAAACGACCCCTATGTAAGCGTGACACAAAAGAACACACACGCTATCGTATTAATATATCTATCTATGTATCTATAAAAGTGAAAATGTATGTCTGTCTGTTTACACATCCTTACAAAATAACTCTGTCAAATTTCGGTCTACAGATCCGAGCTTTGAAATAAGGGGTTGTGAGATTTGGGAAAATCTTTTTAATCGGTTTTCCGCCAAAAATTTGGCTTTAAGGGGTCAACTCTCAACGATTTGATCTTTGAGAACTCTACTAAACTTTGCCCCCCAATTTTGAATATAAACACATGAAATTTAAGATATAGGTTACTTGGACATGGATCTAAATTTATAATTTGATTTGAACCAAAAACAATAAATGTTAAGGGATCATAATTTGAGTCAAGGTTTTTAAAAAAAAATTGACCTCTACGGTTTCTACCAAATTACTCAGCCAATTTTTAGTCTAAACATTTGAAATTTTACATAAAGTGTATTCATAGAGAGGGCAAGCTTTTCAATTGTTTTTTTTTTTTTTGAAAATTCAGCTTCCAAGTGGTCAAAGTTTAAAAGATTTTACTTTTGCGGTCTCTAGCAAACTATTAAGCCAATTCTGGGTCTAAACATGGTACATTTTACATAAAGATTATTTAGACATGTGTTATGTTGAAGCAAGGTGCGAATGAACTCAAAATCCGGGCCAACAAAAATGTAACCCGGGAATTGTGATGTACTGGTCCTATGACGCAAATCGTTTTATGGGTCAGGCCGTTTATGGAGCAAGGTGCGAATGTCCAGGCTGACAAAAATGTAACCCGGGAAATGTGATGACCTGGAGATGACGTAATTCGGTCGGGGTCCAGACAAAAAGCAAACGCCAGGCTGGTCAAAATATGGATCAATGACGTCAATTGGTTTATTGGTTACCAGGTCGAGGAAGTCCATAAAAGTGAGATGGTAAACAAAAACAAGAAGAGACAGAGAAAGAGACAGACGACGAGAAACTGGCGGTCACGTTAACAACCCACACCTCTCCCACCACCGCATGGTGTGTATATATATATATATATATATATATATACTAAATAAACCAAGTCTGTTTCATAACAAAGTGTCTCGTTATTCATTGATAAATGAAATCAGTTGTCATTCCAACCACTAGACGATTTACAACAAACATATATGTATAAATGTCAAACACACTATCTCTCAGTCTATCTATCGAGATATTAAAAAATCTCTTAGTTGAATTACAGGCTTGGTGTTCGTATATAACTGTGTACCCTGTCTCTAGATATCTCACTAAGGCTCTCCTAAAACAAACAACAACAATACAGAATATATGTCATCTTAATACCACCAGTATATAACACATGCAGCAAGCTCTTTAATCAGTTTGAGGGCGAAACTTTTGCTGGCAAGAGGTAAAACCTTTAGCAAACTCCTCCACAAAGTCTGAGTCTAAACACTTGAAATTTAACATATTGCTTATTTGGACCTGGGCCAAACATTTTAATTGAATTTGAGCCCAAAACAATAAATGTTAAGAGGCCAAAATTAGGGTAATGGTTAAAAAAATTGACGTTTGCGGTCTCTATCAAGTTCTCTCTATGGTAGTGAATAAGGTCTATTATATAGAAACGCATTACCGTACATACTCACACTTTTTCATATATACATACACACACATAAAGTTATGAACAGTACATAGGGCCCGAGCAAAGCTGGGCGGAGCTGCTAGTATATCTATAAAAGTGAAAATGGCTCTGTGTGTGTGTGTGTGTGTGTGTGTGTGTGTGTGTGTGTGTGTGTGTGTGTGTGTGTGTGTGTACACTTCTCTACTAAATAACTCTGTCAATTTTCTCGAGATTTTACATAAGGGGTATTGAAATTCCGGAAAATCTCCGAAATCCGTTGTCGGCTAGAAATTTCGCTGTTAAGGGGTCAAAGTTTCAAAGTTCAACTCGTTGAACTTTGAGAACTCTACCAAACCTCTTTGCTATTTTGGGGTCTAAACACTTGAAATTTTACAAATAGGTTACTTGGACATGGGTTTAACTTTGAAATTTCATTTGAACCAAAAACAATAAGTGAAAACTCTAACAAACTCCTGCGCAAATTTTGTGTCTAAACACTTGAAATTTTAGACGTAGGTTACTTGGACATGAGTCAAACATTTTAATTGAATTTGAGCCCCAAATAATAAATGTTAAGAGGTAAAAATTTGGATCAAAGTTTTAAAAGAATTGACGTCTGCAGTCTCTAACAACTTTTCTCTATGGTAGTGAAGGAAGCCTATTATATAGAAAGGCATTACCGTACATATTCAAACTTTTTAATATATATGCACATAAAGTTATGAACAGAACGTAGGACCCGTGCAAAGCCGAACAGAACAGCTAGTAGATTATAAAAGTTAACTAAATAGTGCATGGTAATTTATCGTAGCAATTATAATCCCGTGAACATAAAATGTTCAAAAGATTATAACATTTTGTAATATGAAAATAAAACTGCGTGCAAAAACAAGAAAAAACGACAGTGAATAATTCGTTCATGATTTCGCGGAATAATTATATTTCATTTATTTTTTACTTCTTTATTTGAACGCCAGTTAAGAAATAGATTTCCGTTATTAATTGCAAATGAGCTATTAATTAATCACTCACGTTCGGGATTGTTCACGAGCGTTCAACACGGTATTTTTAATTACTTCTGTTACTGACATTTTTGCCACTACATGTCTAGGTTTAGCTAATTATTTAACCGTTTCGATGAATGAAACGAATCATCACTTTGAAAATGTAATTATTAAATTGATTAGGCAATAAATTGTGTAATAGATTATGGCATTGCATTAATAAGCATACAATGTTACAAGCAATGGTCTATACTAGTGGTCACTAATCGAAATTCCAGGGTTATTTTAATATAGATCTGTATAATTTACTGTTCATAATAATATTTTTATTAAAGCAATATGTCACATTTCCTATTTGCTGTGTAAACCCTTATATATATATATAATTTCTAGACGCATTTTTTTTAAATCTCTACGATATTTTAACTTTTAGACGTAATCCACTACACTAGTTTACTCTAATTTATTTTCTCTCATAAAATGTATATATATATATATGTATATATTGACATCTAATTTACATAAAGAAAACACGCTTCTCTACCCCGTCATTATATATAGCCCCAATCCTCCGACTCTCTCGTCAATGACCATCCCTCTCGAAGAAACCCGCATAAATCGGGCGAAACGTTGAGTATTAAGGTCCTTCCACCTCCATTTTATTTCATATCGTCGGATTTAGTCCAGCTGAACACTCATATATATATATATATATATATATATATATATATATATATATATATATATATATACATATATATATTCATTTGTGTTATATACTGAGGTGTATAACGTTCGTGTATATGTGCCTATGCTTGACACTTTAAATTCTAATAACTAATTCTACTGTATTCTGTAAGTTTAATCCTCTCCTGAAAACTTAGAATCTGCTCTACTCCCCAAGCTGCCACTAACACTCATACATTACACACGCCGTGGAGGGTGTTTCCTAACTTTCAGCCCTTAGCCTTCGCATGTTGACCGATTGGAAGTCATTATCAATAAACATCTACACATTTCTACCTCTATATCGCTAGTTTACTTGCAATATAACTGTTTTGCCCATACGAGGGTGGGGTTATGTATTCCACCTTTAGACAACAACGTTTGCAAAACAAGAAAAATAAAGACAATAAATAAATATAAATAAAAAAAGATAAAAGCAAAATTCAACGAGGTAGAATGGAATACATTTGTTAGGAAGGATGAATAAAAAAATTAGTACTTATCCCACGTGGGATAAGTACTAATTGTTTTTATTCATCCTTCCTAACAAATGTATTCCATTCTACCTCGTTGAATTTTTCTTTTATCTTTTTTTATTTATATTTATATATATATATATATATATATATATATATATATATTATATTTATATATATATATATATATAAATGTGTATATATATAAATGTATATATATAAATGTATATATATAAAAATGTATATATATAAATGTATATATATATAAATATATATATATATAAATGCATATATATATAATGTATATATATAAATGTATATATATATAAATGTATATATATAAATGTATATATATAATGTATATATATAAATGTATATATATAAATGTATATATAAATGTATATATATAAATGTATATATATAAATGTATAGATATATATATAAATGTATATATATATGTATATATATATATATTTATACATATTATGGCTATGTAAAGACCAAATTTAAATCTGCTCGAAAACATTCTTTATTTTAGATTGTGAAATTTAAAAATAAAAATGAATGCGTCAGCTGACCAGTTTCGAAGCTCGCTCATCAGAGCTAAAATCGAGCTTAATTGCGTTTTAATATATATATATATATATATATATATATATATATATATATATATATATATATAACTACTTCATTTAGTTGCATAAAATTAATATACGCCCAGTTCAAAATAAATGTCTAACAAAAAGCGTAGTTTATCATGCAACAATATTTGCGAACGAAAATCCGAATAACAAGAAATATTACGTAGGGATGACTTCCTTAGATTTCAAAACCCGATACTATGACCACAAAAGTACATTCAACAATAAAAAAAAACACCGTATAATAACAACACTAGCGAATAAATACTGGGAACTCAAAGAAAGCGGACATTCGCCGGTAGTCGAATGGAAAATAATAAGACAAGCTACCACGTGTAGGCATTTAGACGACCCATGTAAATTATGCCTTCATGAAAAATTTGCTATCCTGTACTTTAAAGAACCCAAAAATCTATAAAACTGTAGAAGAGAAATAGCAAATAACTGTGTTCACAAAATAAAATTTACTCTAGGATAGCGATACAAAATAGTTTTAAAACTAACAAAAACAATAGAAAATAAACAAATAAATTAATTAAATAAACATGAATATACATAAACGATCACACATATATGTATGTATATATATATATATATATGTATATATATGTGCATATATGTGTGTACACATGTGTATATTTATATATCTAAAAAAAATGTCTGCCTTAAACAACTAAACTAGTTTTAAAACAGATCTTTTGTTCGATAAAATGCATGCCCATTGGCTAATAGGAAGGGGCGCGGTGGATACTAGAAAGCTGATTGGCTAACTTAAATCCTCAACAGAAGAGGACCATATAAAAACGATAAACAACCACAGAATTCGCGCATAAGCCTGACGAATCCTAGAGCGGATGAAACGCCGAATATTCAGTGTAGCTTAATCGCCATATATATTTTATAAATTACTCTCTCTCTCTCTCTCTCTCTCTATATATATATATATATATATATATATATATATATATATATATATATATATAAAATGAAAATTACAATCGAATTTACCAAAATGATCCAAGATGGTAAAATTAAGGTAAATTATAAATATTAAAGAATTAACATTTATAAAATTATCTCAGCCAGATAAAAAAAGCCCGATAAAACCAAATAGGAAATAGAGCTTATAATAAAATTCAAACTATTTAACTAATACAAATCAAACTATTTAACTAATACAAATCAGCAAATTAATATTAATACCAGACCTCGAGCTTTTAATAACGTACATACATATATCGGCGCTACTTCAACATTAATTAAGAAAAGAATATCAAACCACATTTCTTCTTTTAACAACCATAATTCTAATAATAACCAAGGAACTTATCTAACCACTTTAATTTAAAAACTTAACTCTAACAATACTCCCTTCTCAATCAAATGGAATATTATAAAAAAAAGTTAAGTCGTATACTCCAGGCTCTAAATCATGTCGCCTCTGCACAACCGAAGCTATAACTATAATTACTTTCCCTCAAAGTAACAATATGATAAATTCTAAAAATGAACTGATCTCTTTCTGTAAACATAAGTCCAAATTTAATTATGGCAATTTTGAAATTACATAGTTATTACTTTTACCCTTTATATAGATATAAAGATTTTTCTTTAACTTTATCGTTTTTAGAATACTTCTTAATACTTTATAATTTAATAATCATTTATTTTAATTCTTTATCTCTTCTTTGCACGGCCGGTTTTTTATCTGCATTTTTTGTTTTATTTTTAAACTTTCCTATCTATCTAATATATCAATCAACCCACACTTTCATTTTACTATATGCATTTACTTACTTTTTTTCATGAATTTGCACATACCGACATCCTCTCCCCTTATATAATTTTTATTTTTTTTTATTCTTATCTTATTTTATTTTATATTTTATTATATTATATTTTATTTTTTTATTTATTTATTTATTCTTTATTTTCTATATATTTATTACTTATTTATTATTTATTTATTTTTATTTTCCTTTTTGCGTCGTTTAACAACTCTTGCTGACCTTTTTTAAGTGATGACTTGTACATTTCAGTTGACCTATATTATTTTGCCCTATATATTTTTTCGCGCCTTTAACATTTCCTGTCTGGGTCATTTTGACTTTTGTTTCCTTTATTTTATATTTTATATTTAACTTTATCATCATTTTTTTCTCTTCTTTCTCTTCCCAGATCTTTCTCATTTATATTTATGCCTCGGAAGTAGAGTGAAAAGCACATCTTATTTTTCTTTTATTAATATTATTGGAATCTTTTCTTTTTTCCCATTGTACACATTTTTGTGAATTATTCCATGGATTTCTGCCTTTGGATTATTATGGGCCATCTTCTTCCATTTACGGGATCTCCTTGGATTTTATTTGTACAAATGGAAATTCTTTTAACTTTTTTGAAGTTTTACATGTGGATTTTACCGTCACTGGATTTTTTATCTTCCACCAGACTATCCATTCGTGTGTAATCACCTTTTTCTTTACCATATTCCCTCTGCTTCACTTTTTTTGTTTTCAAGTAAGATGTTTGACTTACTTGTTGTTTCATCAAATACTTCTGCATGCAAAATCTAATCCCGTATTTTGCTAATTCCTACCCTCTGATGAGAAAGAAAAGTATTTCTTCGAAACTCCGCGGATTAAGGATTATCCACTTATCTAGTGTTTCCTTTTCAGATTAAATATGTTTTTAACTCATTTCAAAGTGTTTTTAACATATTTTATTAACTGTTTGCTCATATATATATGCATATATATATACATATATATACATATATATACACACATATATATACATATATATACATATATATACATATGAATATATACATATATATACATATAAATATATACATATATATGCATATATATACATAACTGATTACGGTATACGTAACTGATTACGATAATATATATTAACAGGTTGATAATTTTCTTGAATATTACTAATCTGATTCAAATTACTAATGACTAATTTTATTTCTTTATCGACAAGAATTGATTATTTTCTAACACTTGTTTTATATTTTTTAATTCATTAAAGAATATTTTTTGCTGGAGGAAATCACCTTTGCACGGTGTATAAGATTCCTTATTATATTCGCTTAAAGCGGAATGGACATTAACTTTTAAAATTTAAAATACAGGCATTGACCGATATAGGTTTTTTTAAAAACGGAGGTGATAAATTCATCGCTACTAGAGTCAATGAGAACGTCCAAAAACGAGATTTTATTATTAGTACACAAAAACTCAAAAATCGATCAGACTATTCTTAAAAATATAATCCGTAGATATGTGGCTCCCAAAAATAATAAAAAAATAAAATTTATTATATATTATAAAAAAATACAGACAAGAAGCCTTGTAATGAAAAACAATATTTCGCAAACAAATGTCCTGTTGGAAAGGGCCAATGTAGTTTACAAATTAAGCTGCCCAATAGGAGAGTGTATCTCCAATATTAGTAGCTACGTTGGTTCAACAACTAACACATTGTTGCGAAGATTGACTCTCCACCTCTCTGACTCTAGCTCCATATCACAACATTTGAAGGGACATGGCTGCCAACATTCGGAATTTCGAAGAATTATGGTAGAAAATACAAGAGTATTGCAGAGTGAGAGAAATAGGCTAAGAATACTCGAAGCATTGTACATTAAAACAAAGAAGCCTCAAATAAATAATATTAATTATGAGTGCAGCCGGAACATTTTGAAATGTTTGGGAGAAATGTTTGATAATGTATATATGTGTTTGTATATATAAATGTGTTTAATATATGTAAAAAAAAAAAAGTCCGCCAACTTAAATTGTAACAAATTACCAAGTGACTAGGAAAAAAATATATATAAGTGAATTAAAAAAACAATCCCTACATTTATTTCTACAATATGCATGAGGATGATAGAAGAACTTCTGTCGAAAGCGCTCGCGATTATGGATCCAAAATATACCATTGCGAGAAAAACACAAAAAGAACTATTCGGAGATTGGAGAAGATAAAAAAAGAACATTGTAAAACAGAATGATTCCGTGCCATTCAATAATATTTGTCTAATTGAGAAAATGCTGCCTAAATATACACAATATATATATGTATAAATATATATATATATATGTATGCAATATATATATATGTATATATATGTATACATATATATGTATATATATGTATATATATATATGTATATATGTGTATATATATATATGTATGTATATATATGTATATATATATGTATATATATATATATGTATATATATGTGTATATATATCTATATATATGTATATATATGTATATATATGTATATATATATATATATGTATGTATATATATATGTATATATATGGACAAAAATCGGAGGCCTGCAATATAAATGCTGGAGTCACTCAGGGATCAATCCTAGGCCCAACTCTCTTCCTGATCTACATCAATGACCTCCCTAAACACATACTTAAACCATTCGTTGACATCTATGCTGATGACACGACCATCTACGGCAACACATCAAAGGCTGTAAATGACAAAGTTCTCTCTGATTCTCTCTCCTCTGAACTCGAGCGCGTGGTTCAGTGGGGGAAGATGTGGCTGGTTACCTTTAATGCATCCAAAACCAAACTCCTGTCCTTACATCATCAACGCTCTGATCCCCATCTTGCATAAATTGTGATGGATGGCTCTCGTCTGGGTGAGGCCCCGTGTTTTGACAAGCTTCTGGGTTTGACCTTTACTCCTGATCTGAAATGGAACACGTACATCAAGTCTGTTGCCAAGGTCGCTGGAAAGATGGTGGGATCCTTCTACCGCTCCAGAAGATATCTCACTACTGATGCAATTCTCTATCTATATAAAATCCAAGTACGTCCAAGGATGGAATACTGTTGCCATATCTGGGCAGGAGCTGCAAAAAACAGCCTATCCTGCCTTGACAGAGTACAAAATAGACTTCGTGGCTTAGTGGGGGATGCCCTTTTCTCTACCCTGCAACCTCTCTCCCACAGGAGAGACGTTGCGAGCCTATCCTTGTTTTATCGTTATTTCCATGGCAGGTGCTTGTCTGAACTCCAAACTCTCGCCCCCCCCCCTCGCCAATCTTTCACGAAAAACACCCGTTTAGCCGAATCCACTGTGAAAAATTCATCCCACTCTTTATCTGTGCCTAAATCAAAACGTGGATTCCATGAACAAAGCTTCTTTCTTAGAACTGTACGCCTGTGGAACTCTGTTCCGTCTGCCTGCTTCCCACCGGACTACAACTTGGATGTGTTCAAGTCCAATGTTTACAAATTCCTAATGAACCGCCCCCTTAAGTAAACACTTCATCAAATCTCCACATTAACGTAATGTACTTGCAATAACCCCTATCCCTGAGTGGCTTCCGGGACTTGATAAGTGGTGATCACTGTGTAAAAAATATATATGTATATATATATGTATATATAAATATATATATGTATATATATATGTATATATATATATATATGTGTATATATTTAGTAATATGATTGATAATTTAAAAATCAAATTATAATTAAATTAAAAATCCGTTTCATAAGGAGCAACAACAAAATAAATAATTTGTACGATCGTTTCGGAAAACAGTGTTTTTATTGTGGTAGACATAAAGTTACGGAGAATAATTTTTACATATAGTGTTTTTAACAAACAAAGTTTCCTCATCAGCAACTATTGGGAAGGGGTTTTATTATATGTAAAATACACCATAAATAAACCTAGCATTAAAAATAAGGCGGATCTATCTGGAACAAATTAAAATAAAGGTATGGATTTAACTTGATAAGAAAATTAATATGGGTTAAAGATAGAAATAAAATATAGTAAAATTATAAATATAAATTTGGTTTAAGTACAATATTATAATAGCATTTTTCGATAAAACTCACGGACACATACACATATATATGCATACATGTATACACACATACACATATATACATATATACATATATAATTATATACATATACACATATACATAAATACACATATATATATATAAAAATAG
>NC_136512.1:75438233-75500733 GCF_053919585.1 Euprymna scolopes | reverse complement strand
ATATCTATACATATATATACATATATATATATCTATACATATATATACATATATATATCTATACATATATATACAGATATATATATATATCTATACATATATATACATATATATATATATCTATACATATATATACATATATATATATATGTACACATATATGTACACACATATATATACATATATATACATATATATACATATACACATATATATATACATATGCACATATATATGCATATACACACATATATACATATATGTATACATATATACATACATATATATGCATACATATGTATATACATATATATACATATATATATACATATACATATATACATATACATATATATACATATACACATATACATATATATACATATACATATATATACATATATACATATACATATATATACATATATACATGCATATATATGCATACATATATATACATATATATATACATATACATTTATATATATGCATACATATACATATACATTTATATATATATACATATATATACATATATATATATGTGTACATATATATATACATATATATACATATATATACATATATATGCATATATATATACATATATATACATATATATATATACATATATATACATATATGCATATATATATACATATATATATACATATATATGCATATATATACATATATATATATATATATACATATATATATACATATATATACATATATATATATACATATATATACATATATATATACATATATATATACATATATATGCATATACATATATATATATATATATACATTTGAGTTCCTTCAGTCATAATCGAAAGCGAAACCCAAACTTATTAAGAGTTTTTGATAAAATTATTTATAAAAAAAGAGATGGCTTAAGTGCCATCAGCTGTAATCGAAACCTAAATGTAAAATTATGAAGAATTCTTTGTAAAATTATTTATGACAAGAGATGGAAGTACATTCTTAAACGACCGGATGTGAGCTTGACACACAAAGAACACACATGCTATTGTATTAATACACACATGTACAAACGCCATACTGTTTTGCAAATTACTATTCACCCGAACAATTGCAATCCTATTACAGCATGATTGCTATTTACTCTATTTATTCAAAACATATCTTCCTTATGACCATATTACATTAAAGAAAATTTATTTGAATAATTGGCACGATTTATTACTTCTTTGTTGTAATAGAATCATTTTAGTTGTTTTATTTCGAAATATAATTTAAAGTTGCTTCATTTAATTTAATTTTCATTTTATTTACATTCAATTTAATATATTTTCAATTATTAAGAGCTGACAACACTTGCGTTTGAAACTGGAAGTCAGCTCATATATTTCAGCTATGAATTATTTTCCCTTTTAAGCTATAATAGTTACGTCACCTTGGATTTTCATAGACAAAGATATATGTGTTATTTTTGGTTTTGTTTTTTTAAAAGGTGTATGCATATTTTTAAAAAAGCGCTAAAAGACTTAACAGTATACGTTTATCAAATTTGGCGGTGAAAAACATGATTTAGAAATAGTAGCACATCGGGTCAGGAGCTGCTGGGGCACCTTATGTTTAACAGAGTGGAAAACCGGCTTCGAAACCTTCAAGGTAATTCCATTTTCACTTCCCTACAAACTCTTTCTCACAGAAGAGCCGTTGTGAACCTGTCGTTATTTTGATAGCAACCCCTCGTCTAAGCTTTAATCTATTGTATCTCTTTGTCAAACTTTCATAAAAAAATCACTCGCCAAACTACACCTACATAAAATTGTACAACACTACAGCTTTATTTTAAAACTGTTATTTATAAACTCAATCCAGGTAACCTGATTACGTAGTAAAGCTGACATCTATTCAATGTAGCCGCCTTCAGCCACCTCGATACTAATCCGGAACTGGGAGCATCCCATTTCCAGAAGTGCCGGCGGAAACTCGCCGAATATTCATGTAAAATAGTACGTGTGAGCGCGAAGGATGGCTAACATGCGAAGAGATTTACAGTAGCAGCAGAAGTAGCAGACAACGCGCATATGCAAATTAGGAAGTGTTCGCGAGAAGAGGAAGGAAAGTCAAAGGAGGAAAAATGCAATACATGCTCGAGGAGACAGAAAGTCGGCCTGGAAAAGAAGGAACGTATAAAAACGCGGGCGGGAAATAGCCAGTATGAGATCAGAAAAAGAAATTCGACGGCAAAGGAAATGAACGTGTAAATAAAATAGCACGAGAATGGGCTGGCTGTGACTGGCCTGCGGTCAAAGGACGTAAAAATGAACATGTAGCAGCAAGAGTATTTTAATAGCGCCGAAAGTAACGGTAATAGATGCTTTTGATAAAAATGCGGAATATTTATTTATTTATTTTATTTATTTCTATTCTTGTTTTATTTGTTTGTTCATTTGAGACGTAACGGCCACGTTACACTCACCGATCAAACAGGCTTTGGTGTTGTGGCAAGTCATGTTGGTGTATTTTGAACGTATGAACAAACGATTTAGTCAAAGGGGTTTAAGTTGCGAGAGGTGGGGGGAGTGAGAGAGGGGTACAATACCGTAGAAACCTCTTTTGAAGCGAAGCCTGGGTCTCTTTAGACTTGAGGGCCGCCGCCCAGTCCTACTGCAACACCCAAGGTCAACAACTTGATTGCACCAGGGGATCACAAAGCTGTTCAGCACATCCAGGTACACTTTGATGTTGACTTTCAAGCCGACTTCGAAAATGCGAGGTGGCATGATGTGGACCTCTCTTGAAAACACAACAAAAGCCATAACCGTAACCGGAAACTTGTTTGCATCACCCTGAGCACGTATCTGTTATTCGTAGCAATCCATTGAAGCATTATGAAGGTGCGGGTAATGGTGCTGCTATTATAACTTGGATTAGTAGAGAGCATGAGTTTTACAGCGGCGCATCTCCGATCTCGCTCGTTGAACATTGCATTACTTTCAGACATGACAAAAGGCTCTTATAGGTCTTGGGATTTGTACATCTATTGGCCACCTAGTAGATAGTCTGCACCAAAAAAAGAAAACCGGTTTTCATCAAACGGAAATGGAATCATGTCGACTTTTCTATGGCGGCAACTGTATTTCCCCCACTCTATATTTGTGCCCAAATCTGAACGCATATTCTATGAACAAAACTTATTCCCTGTGGAACTCTGTTCTACTAGCGTGCTTTCGAGCTGACTAAAATATGGTCGTCTTCAAGTTCAATGTAAACGAGTTCTTATTGAGCCGTCCCATTAAATAATCAAATTATACTGAATTCCCACCACCGTACATTCATTAATCCTTGTTTTTGAGTGGATTTCGGACTTTATTAAGTGGCGATTATTCTGTAAAAAAAACCTTGGTTGAAGAATTGAGATTGAGGGGCTAATTATGAAAAAGAAAAGTTGGTATATAAGAACCGAAGAAAATAGATTTAAAGCGGCATATAAATATTTATAAGAGCATCGAATAACTTACTATTCTTAGAAGGAGAAGAATTATAAGTCATCTTGAATGAATACTAGAAGTATGGTAAGTTAAAAAGCCAATAAAGAAAGTTTTTTTAAGAGTAGGGAGGGGGCCTATCAGTCATATATTTAATTTTCCTTATACACCTACATTTGAATATAATTTCATATATATTTGTATAGCTATACTCCACTCTACATATAATTTTATGGGACTTCATTATTGAGATAAGTATTGTTTATTATTTATTTATTTCGGACTTTTATCCTCATCTTTCTTAATTGTTGTTTCACGACGTTTCGACCAACTATTCCTCTGGGCTTCGTCAGGTGGTAACCGCGACGGGATAGGAACTCCGAATCTCCTAACTGCTCAGCAATTACTTCCGCCCATAGTTGTTGTCGTCTCACCACGTTTTTTTTGTTTTGTTTTTTTTGTTTTTTTATGTTTTTTTTTTTTGCTAGGTAAGCATCTGGCCGGCTTTTGGGTAGGATTGAAACCGCTATCTTCAGACAATTCCCACCTTGAACCATAGAGATCCAACGTCTCTATCCACTGCGCCACGGGCCCCGCATGCAGAGGCTTACTTGGCCAAGAAATGTGGTGAGATGACAACAACTATGGATGGCAGTAATTGCTGAGAATGCAGTTAGGAAATTTGGTTTTCCTATCCCGTCGCGGTTACCACCTGACGAAGGCCAGAGGAATAGTTGGCCGAAACCTCCTGAAACAACAACTAAGAAAGATGAGGACAGAAGTCCGCAATAAAAAAAAATGATTCCACTCTACATGTTGAGCTTTTTAAATCATGATAAGTCTCCCTTTAAACAATCCTTCAATATATATATATATATATATATATATATATATATATATATATATATATATATATATATATATATATGCCAGCAGGGTGATCCGACGTTGCCTGAGTTTGAATGATGATCAAAGAATGATTCACACTCCAATATTTTTATTGTCATCGAAATCGATGAAATAGCTTATTTATTGAAAAAATCTATTGATTGCTTGCTCTGATTAAGGATCCATCGGGATGCTCTGGAAGAAGGTTCTCATACTTCTTGCAGTGACTTATTTCACAATATATTGTAGTCTGCATTGCACTGTAGAGAACCTACTGCCGATTTTATAAAACTATTTTATATATAATGGCTTGCATTAAATCTTCAAATGCAAAAATCATGATGCTACAATCGTGCGCTAAAACAAAACATTCATTTCGAACGCGCCCTTGTCATATTCAAGAACTTACTGTTGATTTTATATGTGTAGATGTAAATTTTGGTCAAAATCGGTTCTTTCTTCTTTCATCGGATTATTTCGATTATCGGTTATCGATACTTATCGAGGACATTCTGATACAAACCTATCTAAGAATACTGCCAGGCAGATAAAGTGTTTTAGTTTAAAATCTCACAAAAATCAACCCAGCCGTTTAAGAGTCCATAAGAAACGTCATCACAGGCATACAGACCAAGTTATTTTATATAATCGTAGAAATAGAGATATATGTTATTATATAAAAAGAAACTTTGTGTGTATGTTTTGAAATATGAGTGTGAGTTTTTTTTTATATGGACTCCGAAACGGCTGAGCCGGTTTATCTTAATTTTAACACAAATATGCTTTATTTATATGACGGTGTTGTTAGATAGGTTCCGTGTCAGAATGTATTGGATAAGTATAGAAATCGGTAATCGATTTCGACGAAAGTGAACACCTTACGAAAGCTAGCATCACAAATGCATTTTAAATGTTTTCTCAAAACACAAGCAGAAAGGCCCGTCATTAAAAAAAACTAACAGTAGGTTCTTTGATATGACAGGAGCACGTTCAAAATAAATGGTTCTCTTTAGAGTACAACTGAACCATAATAATTGTCTTTTGCATTCAAAACTTTACTTAAAGTCATTATGACCGTACACGCAGCAAGGCCAGATATAAAAACAACAGTAGGTTCTTTCGTATCAAAAATGACTTTATATTTAGAGCACAATTGCACCATGATACTAGACTTTTACATTTTTAACTTTAATTTAAATCATTGCATATTTAATAAATTCAAATATTTAATAAATTCAAATGTAGGTTCTCTGCAGTGCAATCTAAACTAGAATGTATTGTGGACTAATCACTGCGACGGTCCCCAACTAGAGCAGGAAATCAATAGCTTTGATTGAAAAATGGCAATTTCATCGATTCTGATTATAAAAAAAATATGGGAGTGTGAAACATTCGTTGATCCTCAATTAATCTCGGGCAACGTAGGGTGCCACTGTTCGAATATATATATATATATATATATATATATATATATATATATATATATATATATATATATATATATATATACGAGGTGCCTTTAATAAGTTTCCAGGCTTTTTTGTACAGATATTTAAAATTGTCAGAGATTCTTAAAAATACAATATGTCATTTTATAAGATAACTGACAAAGCAGGTGCTGGAATGCAACGTGAGAACACTTTAGAAGATATACAATAAAATTCTGTTTTTCACTTAATGAAAGTAATACAGAAACGTATGAAATGTTTCAGGTTGATATTGGACAGTCTTTCCTGAATCTAGCATCAGTTTTTTTTTTTTTTTTTTAGTGGTATGACATGATCGTATCAAGCGGCGGTTAAAAAACTGGGCGGGAAACATAAAATTCACTAGAAAAAACGAGCAGGCGATATACTTCATTAAATATTGGCGTGCCAGGACGATAGCAAAAATCCTTGCTGAGAGAAAAGAATGAAATAATATATTACTTTGTTTAATCCATCAACAACAACGTCATTCTAAAAGTTGAGACAAAACATATTTGGTGAGCCGGTGCAAATAAATGCTGATTCATGTTTTGGAGAATAAGAATTTACACCAGCTGATATTGATCCAGGATCACGGGAGTGAGAAACCGCTCTCAAAACTTTCAGGTGCAACTAGTGTGGGAAATTGACACTGTCGTAGTTGATTTGCTGAAGAGACTACCCCGCTTCACTCCATCCCAGCATATATAACCGAGTGCAGAGCCAAGGAACGGTAGATGAGATGAGATGAGATGAGATGGTGAGAGTTTTTCTGAGACTTGAGATCGATCAAACTTGAGAGCCGAATTATCCCCCCCTCTCTCGAGGACCCCTTTCGGTGACACCACATTGCTATAAGATAGATAGAAAGCATAAAGATTAATTGTCGACTTGTACGGACACATTACTATTGTACTGTAAAGAATAATTGTATATATCTATATATATCTATATATATATATATATATATATATATATAGAGAGAGAGAGAGAGAGAGAGAGAGAGAGAGGGGGGGGGAGAGAGAGAGGGAGAGACTAGAAAGAAACCGAGTTTGTTCTTTTTCATTGTGCATTGGACTGTCTTCCTGCCGGAGAGCGAATTTTGAGTTGCTGTTTTTTTTTCTTAGCATACGACCGACCGGAAGAACGGACAAGCACGAGCCGCGAATTGAAAACTGACCAATGCGACCAGTGTGGTGCTTCTGCATAAAAAGGTCACATCTGGTCACTGTCGATCAGGATACTTACTTGGACGAGATCAGAGGTCAAAGTTTAATTCCGTGGTCGAGAATTGACTCTTACGTTGACAACGGGTCGCTTAAGAAGAGGTCATTTCACAGTGGCATAAGTGATTCAAGGAGAAAAAATAAGTTTGTAAGTGATGATGGGAGATATGGAAGTAAGGAAGTCAGAACACCACAGTTTATTGGCCAAATAAAGAATTTCATGAATGAGGGCCGTCGTGTATCTATAGAGCAATAAACACACAGTTTGATGCGAATGTGGGAACTGTGCATACAATTATTCTCGATAAACTGAATATGCCAAAGATTTGTGAGGGGCGCAGAAAAACATCAAGACAAGGCCTTACTTCCCTATCGTTCATACCATGCTCCCTATGACGCTTGGTTATTCGCCTACCACAAGTAAAACCTAAGGGGTGTTGTTATAAGACAATTAAAGTGTGGAAAAGTCTATGACAAGGGTTATTGACACAATCAAACCAGAGGACATTTTTGGGGCTTCTAGAAGTTGTTGGAACGGTACAACAAGTGCATTGCCACCGGAGAGGATTACTTCGAAAAAACTAGAGTTTAATGTGTGTACTATCAATAAAAGTTCCCATACGAAACAAGTCTTGGAACATTAAAGCCACTTTATATATATATATATATATATATATATATATATATATATATATATATATATATATAAGTGAAAGTTTCGGTCTGTCTGTCTGTATGTCTGTGTACATTTCCCTACACAATAACTACAGACTCAAAATTGGATATACAGAGTTGTGAGATTTGGGAAAATCTTTGTAATCCGTTTTCGGCCAGAAATTTGGCCGTTAAGGGGTCAAAGTTCAATGATTTGACCTTTGAGAACTCTACCAAAGTCCTCCGACAATTTTCGGTCTAAACACTTGAAATTTTATATACAGGTTCCTTGGACATTTAGATTTTTTAAGGTTAACTTAATAACTTGATTGGAGCCCAAAACAATAAATGTTAAGGGGTTATAATAGGGGTCAAAGTTTTTTTTAAAAATTGACCTCTGCGATCTCTGCCAAATTAAGACAATTTCTGGTCTAAACATCTGAAATTTTCATAAAGGGTATTCCGATAAAGGGCAAGTTTTTAATCGGTTTTGGTCGAAAATTTGAGCTACAAATATATAAATGTATGTATGTATGTATGTATGTATGTTTGCATGTCTGCCTAAAATTTTCGACAGAGGCGACGGATTTTTACACGATCAGTATCGTTTTGAAGCTCGACCCTTCTGTCGACAAATACCGAAAAATTGGTTAAAACATTCATTTCTTCACCCTCATCTGGGCACTTTCCTACAGGGAGGAGTTGTTTTTTTTCGTCGATATTTTTTAAAGTCATCCCCTCTTTTCGATTTTCTAACCTTTATTTAAATCTACGTCACTTCCGATTTGGCGGTGGTCGTAACAGCAAAAATGTCTTGTTTTTCTTTTTCTTTCCTCCTTCGCGATACAGGTTCGAGCCTGCCTTCATACGACCCCTTTTTTTGCTCAACACACACCTCCAAACACGTAGGCAACGCCGGGCACCCATGCTAGTATATATATATATATGTATATATATATATATATATATATGTATATATATATGTGTGTGTATATATATTGTATCACAAACGTGAGTACACTTCCCACATTTCTTCAAATATTTAAGTATAACTCTTTGTGGGACAACACTGAAAAAATGATTTTTTCACACTATGAAAAGTCGTCTGTCTGCAGCATATATAACAGAGTTAATTTATTGTCACCTCAAAATAACTCAAAATATAGCCATTAAAAGATAAACCCCCTGCAACAAAAATGAGTACAACCCTTACGGTACATTGGTACAGATAGGAATTTCTACAATCACAATATTATATATAGGAGATATACTAGCAAGAGAACTGAATTTGCCTCTGATTAAATGAGGATCAACGAATATTTTATCTTTCCAATACTTCAGTGTAATCGAAATCGGTGTAATCGCCCAATTGTTAATAGAATCTATGGATTGCCTGCTCTATTTATGAGAACACCTTTACAGTGTACAGATTGGAAGATTCACAATACATTGTGTGCTATATTGCATTGCGTCCACAATACATTGTTGGCTACATTGCACTCTAGAAAATCTACAGCTGGTTTTATAAAATAATCAGTATGTAATGACTTTATTTTAAAGTTTAAAATACAAAAGTCATGTATCACGGTTCAATCATTAATTTCTAACATGCTGTTGGCTGTACAGAATTATTTTCAGATAATCATTTGAATTAATATTAAACGTACAAATGTCAATACAATGTTTCGAGTGTGCTCTAAAAATAATCATCTATTTAAAACGCACCTCTGTCTTATAAAAAAACTATCTACACTTGATTAGGGTTGTAAAAAAGTGGAATTTCCGCTCTAAATTTGACTTCCTTCTTTAGGTACGTGCAATTAAATAATTATTATAATAGTTCTTAATTTTATCAAATAGGTTTCCGATTATATTTGTTTGTGTTCGAAAGATTAAAGCCCGAAGTTAATTTTTTAAATAAATAAAAAAATAAATTTTAAAAAACTGTGTGAAATAAATTATGAATACAAAAAAGTAATCTGACAAAAAAATGATGTTTAAATTTTTCTGGAAAAAATCAATTATTTTGGAATTATTTAAAATATATATAAGTAAACTTATAAAGAAAGTGAATTAATAAAATAAATATACTTTGTGCTAAAAAAAAAACGAAAATCACCCCCTCCAGATAAACTGAGAGTTGTAATAAGAAAGTTTTCGGTTAGTGTCAAAAATAAATATGGTGCGCATATTTATAAAGAGTACAGAAGCCAATGATTACATAATCTACTTGCATTATATGGATTGGTGTTACAAATTGAACAATTATAATACTTTAAATTTTTTAAGGTTATTAAATTGATCCAAAAATAATATCTCCTAATATGATGTTTTATATATATATATATATATATATATATATATATATATATACTCCTATAAATTCGTTTTTCTTTTGCGTGTATTGATATTCATATTAAAACCTCTCTTTTCTATTTATTTAAAAAGAAAATACAATGTTCTTATATGTGGGTCGTAAAATTGCATTCACTAGCAAAAGATCTAAAAACCGAAAAAACTAATATTAAATTAATCGAAATGAATGTTTAAAAGAATATGCAAATTAGCCAGATCTTTTACAGATAAATTCAATTCACCGATCCGTATATAACAAAGTTGTATTTTCTTTTTAAATAAATAGAAATAAGGGTTTTTAATAGGAATATTAATACACAAAGCCCCACATTTATAGGATTATATATATATATATATATATATATATATATATATATATATAATATATATATATATATATATATATAAAATAAAAAGGAACAAACCGTATTATGTGTTCATCAACGTTTTGTCTTTATTTCGAGACTTCCTCTGGATGAATGAGATTAAGAAACAAAAAATACCAGTACAAAATATTTGAAAATGTTTCACGTGCACAGTGTGACGCAGTTCTATTTCAGAGAAACGGAAAAAAGACGTTGGAAGTTCAAAAAGGAGGGGGAGGTCTGGCGCTGTTAAAGAGAAGAGATTTTAGTGACGTCATATAGTCGTTAATGTAATTTTAAAACTATGAACGCAAGTTAATATTCTTATTGGGAAAAAGATACATCTGTTGAAATTCAAATATAAGTTTGTAACAGAAATAAAATGAGTGTTTTTTTTCTTTCACGATAAACACCCGTCTAGCTAAAACCACTGTCATTAATTTCCTCCACTCTTTATCTGTGCCTAAATCAAAACGTAGATTCCATGAATGTAGCTTCTTTCTGAAAAGTGCATGCACGCCTGTTGAATTCTCTTCCATTTGCCTGTTTCCCCACCTGGCTACAACTTGGATGTATTCAAGCCCAACATAAACGAGTTCCTGATTAATCGTCCTTTTAAGTGAGACACTTTATCAAATCTCCAATACCAACTATTACTACGATATTATCCCATTGATTACTGTACACAAAATAATCCTTATCCCCATGTAAAAAAATTAGTGTATAAAAAATATCTTCTAGCTTCTAGCTTTTGTCATTAAAATTAAGTGATTTGTCTCCCTTTTTTAAACCCCTTTTTCCTTTCGGTTACTCTTAACTAAACAGTTTATATCTTTCTAATTTCCTGTTCCAGTTTGTCATTACTTCCTTTTTGCAACCAAGTTTTTTTCCCCTTTTTCTCTTTAAATAAATATATCTGTGGATTATTTACTAGTCTTCGGAGTCGTTAATTTTTAGTAGTTTGTTAGAGTGTGAAGCGTAGATGCGTGCGACGGAAGTATATTAGGTGTGTTTCTATATACGTTCTAGCTTCACAATTGCAATTGTATGTTGTTATTATGATGTATGTTAATTGATTCTGGCATCACAAATTGTAAAGTAAAAGTCAAATGACGTATATAGTTCGTAAGAAGTTGACACTAATTGTGGTATGCTTTTCGTTGGTTTTCGTTGGTTTCTGAGTCAAAGTAAGATTGATTCTCTTAATGTCAGGAATACATTTATAAGTAAGACAGGAAATAATTAAGCTGCGTTATTTTAAATTCCTTACTCACTTTCAGCGCAAAAGTTAAGCATGCTTACATTTTTTTTTTTTTTACACAGTGGTCACCACTTATCAAGGCCCGGAAGCCACTCAGGGATAAGGGTTATTGCAAGTGCATTACGTTAGTGTGGAGATTTGATGAAATGTTTACTTAAGGGGGCGGTTCATTATGAATTTGTTAACGTTGGACTTGAACCCATCCAAATTGTAGTCCGGAGGGAAGCAGGCAGACGGAACCGAGTTCTGCAGGCGTGCAGTTCTAAGAAAGAAGCTTTGTTCATGGAACATCTCCTAGGCGACGTTGTTTAAACAATCCAAATGTGTTTTGCTATATTTGAGACGAATATACGTTGCGATCCAACAGGAAAGGGATTAATGAATCTGTGAAGTCTGCTTATCTTCGAGCAGGATAAGGCATGGGCAGCCCATATTGTATGCAAAAAAAAATATTCTTTTCCTGTCCATAATTAAAAACTTGTTTTCTAAATAACAAAAATAAAAGTTGACAAACACTTGTTTTCAAATTCTCATGTTTATATGCGTTTGTCACGACTTCTATCGACTCGTGCATAAAAAGGTTTTAAATTCTTTTCAAATTTTAGAACAAAAGAAATATATATTCGCTATTAAATAGCATTTGAACACGGTCTCTATCTTTACTTATCTTTGTACTACAAAGCGTCAACTTTTGAGATATTCTAACTTTTGACGCGTTGTGTTCAAATTTCGTAGTAAAGACAATTCTTTTCTCCGATTAGCTGAAACAACTAGAAACATCGTTGACGGGTACAGCTTCCGCTTCGAGTATTTATGTAAACATACCCCGACCGCTTATTTTCAAAAAGTGATCTACCACCAGCGAGCATGCTATACTGCCAAGTTTTGTAGTTAATAGTCGGATTTAAATAGCGATTTCTTCAAATATAGAAATCACAACAAAAAATGTTAAAATACCATTTTAAAAGTATATTTTATTATAAATCCAGTTTTATTTGGACGGAGGTAGGAGAAATGTACTTATTACTGATTTAAAGGCTGAATGTCAAATCAAGTAACAGTGTGCTAGGTGTATCAGAAAGTGGCCATTACAAATGATGATCAGAACTTTAATAATTCACATTACTATTTTTTTAAGCTTATAACTACTTGAAAAATGTAATTCAAGCCCTTTTTTGTAATTAAAGGAGCAAAGACCGAATTTTTCAAAAATAACAGGTTTAATAGCAAATTATCCAATATTTGTTTTTTTAAAGCGGTTTTCTTTAAAAAAAAAAACATATAGAAAATCAGCATAGTTTGACTTGCTTATAAATATATGTATATATATAAATGCCAAAAAAATCACTTACCTAAAAAATACGATTAAACGGATAGTTCTAGTGGTGCATCTTCGACGGTTGAGAAAAAAAATGATATAAATTCACTTCGCTTTTGTATTCCAATTGTCTTGCGTGAATCGACAAACCATTTCGATAAGTGCTATTTCTTTAAAGGCAAAACAAAGTGAATTAACAGAAAGAACGGGAATTCGTTGGTTCATCCATTAGGCGACTTTCACACTGCAGTGAAATTCCTCTTCCGGTGTTTGAAGGCTTGCCTGATTTAAAATTGCCAGATTCTGAAGATGACCTACTTCTGCTTTTGATTTTTTTTTCATTACAACAGTTTTTTTCTTTATTAGAACTTAATGATCCGACTAGAGATCTTAACCTTTCCAAAGAATCTTCTAAACTTTTAGCTTCAAGACCCAAAGAAAAAAATATTCAGCCTGGACCTCTTATAACCTTCTATAGAAAACGCTGTATTGAATTCCTGGCATATTTCACTCAACAAAACGACATAGTATATTGCAACGACGTTAGCGGCCTGCTATGGCAGCTTGGTATCAAACCGCATAATTTTTATTGGCGCCTTTTTATAGACAGTCTCAAAAGAAGTTTAAAACGTGTTCTTCATAATTGAAACTTATATGGATCAGTTTCCCTAGGTCATCCAACTACAATCGAAGAAAAATATGATTAAATCAAATTTGTTCTGGAAACAATTTTATACAGTCAGCACCAACGGATCATATGTGTCGAGTTGAAAATGGTTCGCTACACAAAATTGTCTTGCCTATTGTATTTATGGCATAGCAGATCAAGAACAGAGCACTGGATAGAATAAAGATTTGTCCTGTGCGCAGTGAACTGATTTCTGGCTCTTTCATTTGTCCGGCTTCTCCTTTGGGGAACGTTACAAAATTGTGTTTCCTTCTCTTCACATAAAGCTTGCTGTCATGAAACAGTTTCTGAAAGCTCTGGAAAAAATGGCGACTGTTTCAAATATATTTGTTCGATATTTCTAGGCCTAACCATAGCGAAATTAAAAGCTGGAATTTTTTATGAACCCCAGATTCGAAATTTAATGAATGACGCAAATTTCTGTAATTTTATGAATCCTACAGAATTGAGTACCTGGACGGCGTTTGCGAATATAGTAAAATTATTCTTGGAAAAAATAAAGCCGCCCAACTACAAAAAGTGTTTGCTGAAACATTACTCATAAGTATCCATGAACTGGGTGCAAGTATGTGAACAAGTTACATTTTTTGCACAGCCATCTTGCCAGTTTTTGGAAAATGTAGGTGATGCAACCTACGAACAAGGGGGGTGCATTGATCAAGACATCAGGGACATAGAACTTCGGTATTAATGTTGTTGGGATACAACCATGCTTGCAGACTACTGTTGGTCTATCAAGCCCGATAATGCCGGAGCTCTCTTTCTAGAAAAAATAAAAATGTCAATTTATAAATAATAATGTCTATGCTTAGTATTTTTTTACATCTTCAAGCTTTAATCGCGTACATTTTGTTGATTTCATGAATATGTGTTTTAAAGTTACATTAAAATATTCTTTCTTTGACACAAGGAGAGAGCATTTTAGGATTAATGGCCTCAAATTAGGTAAAAACAGTTGGAACATTTTAGGCGCCATTTTTTTTGTCAGTTTTAGCAATACCAAAAAAATACAAACTTAGGTTTTATTTAATTTACATTTTACAATTGATTAAATCAGTTTCGAACTGATCTGAAAATAATAACGGGTGTAGAGATAAGCTAAGACGGATGTGAAGGTAAAAAATGCCTGCTTTGTTTTACAACAGTGTGAAACACTAGCTAATGAAATGATACGTTAGTTGAATTTTCTCCATTTGTAATTTTTTTTTTATGTTCCTGATATTTAATATTTACAATTGATGTTTTTTTTTTCATTATTATGGATAAAGTTCCCTTACGTTTATGCTTACAAGGAACATATTAAAATGTAAAATTTACTAAAAAATTAATGGATAATTATAAAAATGAAATATTTCTTGCAATAATTCATTTTATTTTTTGGTGAAAATATGGAAGAATAATGCTTGATTATCATTAATTGAAGAAGCGTTCCTGAAAAAAATTAATATATTTTAAAATCGTTAAATCTAGGCTGTTTGTTTTCATAAAAGGAAGAAAAATTCACGCGTTTTTTTTTTAGTATAAAAAAACTAAAACTTTAGTGATGATGTTTTTTTGTTTACACTAAATAATATGTTTTTCATACAGTTTTTAACATAATATATACTTCATTATATTGCATGGTCATAAATTAATAAATACTGAAATTTTCATTAAAATGGGTTGATTTGCTAAATCTTAGTGAGTTTTAAAGTGAAGGGGAAGGGTCAAAATATTGATACATTGATGTCATTTTGCACATACGTACCATTCTTTAATGGAATTTCTAAAATTATTGATTTTCGAACCTTATAAGAAACATCCCCTTTTAAAATACAGACCAGAACATTCGCAATCACATCAAGTACATTCGTATGAAATTAAAAAAAAACAGGCCAGCTTTCCGTTTCCGAGAACATAAACAATGAACTCACACACACAGAGTCAATTTTCCTCTTATATATATATATATATATATGATGATTGCAACTTCTTGTCAGACGTCCACTCCCTCAGACACTTAAAGTCCATGATCCCAAAAATTACTTCCATCGCCATAGGAACATTTTTATAGACAAATGCCTGAGGGAGTATCTATACAGATGATGTCACAGAGTATCAGCTTTGTACGACAGTAATCTTCTCTCTCGGTTAAAAATGTTGAGTTCCAGCAACAAGCAAGAGCAAGATAGCCAGCAACAAGTAAAATTGCAGATCAGCGCTTTATGGTTTTTTAAATCAGCGATTTGCTTCTCTTAGAAATGTTGCCTTTTCTTTTAAAACGTAATTAAGCTCGATTTTAGCTTTGATGAGCGAGCTTCGAAACTGGTCAGCTGACGCATTCATTTTTATTTTTTAATTTCACAAAAAGAATGTTTTCGAACAGGTTTAAATTTGGTCTTTACATAGCCATAATATGTATAAATATATATATATATATATATATATAGAGAGAGAGAGAGAGAGAGAGAGAGAGACGGAAATAAAAAGGAAGAAACCGTATATGTGTTCATCAACGTTTCGTCTTTATTTCGAGACTTCCTCTGGATGAATGAGATTAAGAAACAAAAAATACCAGTACAAAATATTTGAAAATGTTTCACGTGCACAGTGTGATGCAGTTCTATTAAAAAAAAACTGCATCACACTGTGCACGTGAAACATTTTCAAATATTTTGTACTGGTATTTTTTGTTTCTTAATCCCATTCATCCAGAGGAAGTATCGAAATAAAGACGAAACATTGATGAACATATAATACGGTTTGTTCCTTTTTATTTCTCTATTTTATCCAATACTATTTCCATTATTTTCATCATATATATATATATATATATATATATATATATATATATATATATATAGAGAGAGAGAGAGAGAGAGGGAGAGAGAGGGAGAGAAAGAGTTAATAGATTGCAAGAAGAAGAAAAAATGAAGAGAAGATAAATAAAAAGATGTTAATAAAAGCGGAACTAGAATAAGACGAAATTAGAAAAGGGCCATGTAATTAATTCGAAATTATTGAAAAAAGGATAAAACATATCAGAATAACGGTACAATAAAGATGAGGATAATATGCAAATAAGAAGAAAAGACGAGCGCGGGATGGAGAGGCATGCAAAAAAATAAAAAGTTGTAGAAGATAAATAATAGAAAAAAAAGAAAAGAGCCGAAAGGAGAAAAACAAAGAAAAAGAAAAAAAGAAAGCGAAGAAGAAGGGAAGAGAAAAACATACGGAAAAGTAGAACAGATTAAAAAAATGAAAGGGAGAAACGAAATTGGAAAGAGAAAAGGAAAGATAGGAAAAAGAAAATGTGTGGACAAAAAAAAAGACAAATATAGAAGTAGAGAAAACAGAAGATAGAAGAGGAGGAGGATAAGAAACAAGAGAAGAAGAAGAAGAAGAAGAAGAAGAAGAAGAAGAAAAACAACAACAACAACAACAACAATGAAAGTACTTTGTTCAAACTCCGGCTTTACGTTCACGATGAGCATGAGTTGAAACAGATATATTGAATGCATTGCAAAGGCTGCTGCAAAGAAGGTGGCCTCTCTCTACCGTGCTAGAAAGTTACTTACGCCTGAGTTATAGCAGTCACTATAACAGACTATAAAAACGTGGCTAAACGTTTTCCCGTTTGCTGAAAAGATGCATGCACGCATGTGCGTACACATACATACATACATACATACATACATACATACATACATACATAATACATACATACGTACGTACGTACGTACATACATAAAACACTGGCACCACGATGTCGGGAACAAAAATCTCACTTTTCGATATACTTAAAAAATTTCCGTAATAGGGAATATTCATTAAATATTTGCAAGTTTTATTCTAAGAAAAATATAAAACATTTTAAAATCATGACATTGTTTTTAGACGTTCTTCTTCAAAGTAACAAAAATCCCCTCTACTTCTACTCAACCCAAGAGAACCCAAGAGACAGTAGCCGGCGCTTTTTCTCCAAACAAGTGAATAACGGACCCCTTTAGAACGAACTTGTTTCTAAAGCAAGAAAAAGTCGAGCATTCTTTAAACACATACACAAAAACACCTGACTGGACTCTCGCAATAAAGAAAAAAAAACAGAAACACGCTTTGCTGGAACAAAATCCAAAGCAAGCAACAACAAAAAAGCTTTCTAAAAAAATGGTGACACGACGCTAAATGTAACGCAAGCGAACGTTCCAGAAAAAAGCACCTCTTTTACGAATTTACAAAAGCGAAGAACGGGCATAAAAGAACAAATAAAGCCAGAAATGTTTTATATAAAAAAAAAAACTGTAAATCGAATAGATCTTTCTATTTGCTATTATTTATATTCTCTTAAAACTGTTACCATTTGTCTCCTATCGGCTTTCCGGTTAAGCAAGGGGTGATGTAGCAGTCACCATAACAGACTATTTACTTGTGGATTAATGACCCTTGCTGACTGATGTGGCCATGAACTGACACGTAAGCTACCAGGGCGCATTACTCTTATATGTCCTTAAAGGGACTATTTATATATGTCGGGAACATCCAGCAGTCAGCAGAGGAGTTCAGACCACAAAAGAACATAAACGTCTTTTCTCTCACTCTCTGTCCACTGAATTCCTCCAGGTTGCGATTACTCCACTGAAGACCTCCACGGAACAATCTAGGGGCACTCCACGTTTCTTCTTCCTGACAGGAAAACACGCGAGAAATGTCTGTTCCTTTTCTTTTCTTTAACCTCAGACATAATCTTTCTTATTTCGAAATAAACCTTTTCGATGTTGTTTAATTTTTCTGTACTTTTGTGTTTATTAATCTTTAATTAAGGATTCACAAACTTCATAAAGAGTAGCCTATGCATGTACAAGATCACCAAATGACCTCCCCGACAAAATTGCCTCTGAGATGGGTATATATGCTGATGACACCACACTCTATAACAGACACAACAGGAAAACAAATGAACATATATCTAAAGAAATGGCAGAAACTCTAGAAGATGACCTCCAATCTGTAGTGGAATGGGGACAAAAATGGATGGCCACGTTCAATGCCGCCAAGACTAAACTAGTTTCATTCAATAATTACAAGAAACCTTTTCTACCACCTATAGCAATGGCCAACGACTCTTTATCTGAGAGCACGTCTTTCAAGCTCCTTGGTCTAAGGTTCACAGGAAACATGAGTTGGAACAATTACATCGAGGGCATTGCCAGGGCCGCTGCAAGGAAGGTGGATTCTCTCTACCGTGCTAGAAAACTACTAACACCCGAAAGTATCCTGTACATCTATAAGGCAACCATTCGCCCATGTATGGAGTATTGCTGTCATATTTGGGCTGGTGCATCGGCTACTAGTCTCTCGCTCCTTGACAAGGTTCAAAAGAGAGTCGCAAATCTGATAGGCCCTGAACTGGCATCTAAGCTTCAGCCTTTGTCCCATCGACGAAACGTTGCATCCCTCTGCCTGTTCTACAAGTATTATAATGGTGAATGCTCTGAAGAACTGCAAGCACTTGTGCCACCACGACGTGAACACCCTCGACAAAACCGACAGGCTGCAAAATCCCACCCCATATAGTAGAAGTCCCTAGATGTAAACAATCTTTCTACTCCAGTAGTTTCTTCCCCAGAACCGCTAGACTTTGGAATTCCATTCCAGGTCACTGCTTCCCCAACTGTACTGACGTGCAGAAGTTCAAGTGCAACGTGAACCAACATCTTGCTGCCCAAATCCCTACATAGTACCCCAGTAGTTGTTGCCCCTGTTAGTAGCCCCCTACACCAAAGTGGCAATGTGCCTTGTATGGGGTGAAAATGTAATAAAAAAAATATATATATGGAGTATTGTTGCTACATTTCGGCTGGTGCATCTGCTACTAGTCTCTCCCTCTTAGACAGTGGTCCGATAGAGAGTCTCCTACTTAATATGTCCCGAACTATCAACTAGGCTTTAACCGCTGTCCCATCGACGAAATGTTTCGTCCTTTTTGTCTGTTTTACAAGTACTTTAATGGTAGATCCTCCGACGAACTACAAGCTCGTGTACCTCCTTGACGTAAATATCCTCGACAAACCCGACAAGCAGAAAATCACATTCCTACACAGTAGAAATTCTTAGATGTAAGAAAGCCTTCTACTCTAGTAGTTTCTCCCTTAAGACTGCTAGATCTTGGAATTCCCTTTCCGGTTTCCTGCTTCCCTGACTGTGTTGGCATGCAGACGCTCAAGTGAAAAGTAAAGACATCTTGCCTCTCACATCCATACAAATTGTGTCCCAGATAGTAGCTCCCTTACATCAAAATGGCGCTGTAGCTTGTTTGAGGTGAAAATGGAATTGAAAAAATTGAAGACTAATAGAATTTATTAGATGTACGAAGGAAACCATTATTAAAAACAGGAATGTTTAAAAGTGGATCGATGTATATCGAGAATTAAAAAAATGGAGAAGAAAGAGCACAGTACCTAACAAAACTATATAAAATCTATATATAAATGTGAAATTGTCTGTATGAGTATCTGCCCGTTTGTGTTCATTTTCCTACCAAACTACTCTGTTAATTTTCAGTCTGCAAACTCGAAATTTGACATAAAGGATATGTAGATATAAGAAAATATTTTTAATCGGTTTTCAGACAGCAATTCGATTTTCAAAGTGTTAAAGTTCAACGATTTGACCTTTTAAAACTCTACCAAACTCATCCGTCAATTTAGGGTTTAAACATTTGAGAATTTAGATGTAGATGTTGAATAGATGAACATTTTAACTTGATTTGAGCCTAAAACAACAAATGTTAGGGCTCAAACTTGTGCCAAAGTTAAAACGGTCTCTACCAAATTAGCTAGCCCATTCTTGGTCTAAAAATTTGAAATTTGACATAAAGTGTATTCAGAGATAGCAAAAACCAAAGTTAATAAAATATAAAATAAGAATACTATACGGTGTATTCCCGTATGTATTACAGATGTTTTATTACCATTAGGACAAATTTATATGTTATACTATTTACAAAGATTCCAAAAATATCGACTCTTCCGATGCTAAGACCGATAATACTGGAGCTTAATCAATTGAGTCAATAAATATTAACATTGATTTTATTGGTATATGAATATTACCGAATTTTAATATATAAAAATGGTTTGATAAAATATATTAATAATACACACACACACACACACATATATATATATATACATATATACATATATATATATATATATATATATATATATATATATATATATATAGCCAGTAGAGTTTAGTTTCCTAGAAGTACATCCAATGAAACAACATGTGTCTACCAAAGAGTGCTCAATGAGTAAACAGAGCAGGTATATGAAATTTATTTATACAAACATTGATGGCTACATATGTGCATACATGTTTCTGTAATCACCCGCGTTGGGGAATTACGTCTTCAGGCCAAGAAATCGTGTTCTCGACGATAATTCTTGACGTAATCCCCCAATGCTGGTGATTACAGAAACATGTATGCACATATGTAGCCATCAATGTTTGTATAAATAAATTTCATATATATATATATATGTATATATGATGACGATTGCAACGTCTTGTCAGGCGAGTGCCACTCCCTCAGACACTTAAAGTCCATGACCCTAAAAATGACTTCCATCACCACAGGACCATTTTAAAAAAAATGCCTGAAGGAGTATCTATACACAGATGATATTACAGAGTCTTAGCTTCGTACGAGAGCTAAGTTTCTTTCTCTCGGTTCAAAATGTTGAGATCCAGCAACAAGCAAGAGCAAGATAGCCAGCAACAAGTTAAACTGCAGACCAGTTTAATGCGGGTACTGGTCTTCCGCTTTATGTTTTTTTTAAATCAGAGATTTGCTTCTCCTAAAAATGTTGCCTTCACCACGGCTTACGGGAGCCCTCTCCACCCCAACACACACATACATACACACAAATATACACGATGCTAGTTGGCCGTTGACACCGAAAAAGGGTTCATTCGCCCGTTGGAAAGTTTTGTTTTTAATCCTTCAGAGAGACGAGCCACCCTCCTTACCAAACAAGTCTGGTGGGGGAATTAGTTTAGTCGCTGGTGACCCGACCATGAGGCAGGTAGTACTGGGTTACATGGTACCAGTCATGTATATATATATATATATATATATATATATATATATATATATATATATCATGTTTACAAGAAAGTTCTTGTAGGACATACGCGCAATGAGAGAGAGAGAAAGAGGGCGGTCGGAATTGTCACTCCTTTACACACAGTATTTGCAACAAAATTGGTTGTTTTTTTTCAGACGCATGGTGAACCGAATACACGCATACAAGCACACGCATGCACGAACTATAAGAACCATGAGCAAAGGGAAATACGCGCAATGAAGGAGAGAATGAAAGAGAGTGTGGGGAAGAGTAACCCTTTTACGCAGAGAATAAGGCAAAAGCAGTTCAGCAGCTACAAAGCAACTACGCACGCACACACACAAACACGCACATACACTAACGACTGTAATTACCTAAGCATTAACGAACTTGACACTGGCCAAAATAATGTCAATTCGTGACGCTATATTTTAATTTAAGTTACTATTCGTTTAAAAATGGAAGAATTGGACTCCGGAATATGAGGATTTTCAAAGATCAGCCAATTAGAATGCACGGACTTTGAAGAGGGATTCTTTATTTTTTATCGATTAGAAATTGGAAAAATTACATTAGCATATATATGTAATAGCCAGTTATGTCGGTGTAAGCACAGAATCTATGGTACGTGTAGAATTCGTGCCGGTTACAACTTGTAGAAGTGGTAAAACTAAATATTAAGAGAGAGAAGTAGGAACTTCTTCCCCTGAAGATGTTGCGATTGTGATGAGGTTGTTTGTAGGATACAATGTAGGATTTTATTATCATGACTGCATGTGTTTAAATGGTATTCGAAAGCTGCATAAGATATTGGCTACTAGCCTAGATATATTGTATTTGTATGTAGCATCTCTTGTTGCAAATCGACAATACTTTGGTCAAGAGGGAAATTCCTGCAGTCATTTTATATTTATATATATATATATATATATATATATATATATATATAATTTATTTATTAAAACATTGATCGCTACATATGTGTATACATGTTTCTGTAATTACCCGTTATTTGGGAGACTACGTCTTCACGCCATCAATGTTTTTATAAATAAATTAAATATACTTTCTCTATTAACTCATTGAGCACTTTTTAAAAAAAAGAAGCACAATTATTAAAGAAAAAGAAAAAAGAAATAGGAGGATAATATTAAAAAAAGAAACTAAAAAAAAGAAGCACAATTATTAAAGAAAAAGAAAAAAGAAATAGGAGGATAATATTAAAAAAAGGAAACTAAAAAAAAGAAGCACAATTATTAAAGAAAAAGTAAAAAGAAATAGGAGGATAATATTAAAAAAAGGAAACCAAAAAAAGAAGCACAATTATTAAAGAAAAAGAAAAAAGAAATAGGAGGATAATATTAAAAAAAGGAAACTAAAAAAAGAAGCACAATTATTAAAGAAAAAGAAAAAAGAAATAGGAGGATAATATTAAAAAAAAGGAAACTAAAAAAAGAAGCACAATTATTAAAGAAAAAGAAAAAAGAAATAGGAGGATAATATTAAAAAAAGGAAACTAAAAAAAGAAGCACAATTATTAAAGAAAAAGAAAAAAGAAATAGGAGGATAATATTTAAAAAAAGGAAACTAAAAAAAGAAGCACAATTATTAAAGAAAAAGAAAAAAGAAATAGGAGGATAATATTAAAAAAAGGAAACCAAAAAAAAGAAGCACAATTATTAAAGAAAAAGAAAAAAGAAATAGGAGGATAATATTAAAAAAAGGAAACTAAAAAAAGAAGCACAATTATTAAAGAAAAAGAAAAAAGAAATAGGAGGATAATATTAAAAAAAAGGAAACTAAAAAAAGAAGCACAATTATTAAAGAAAAAGAAAAAAGAAATAGGAGGATAATATTAAAAAAAGGAAACTAAAAAAAGAAGCACAATTATTAAAGAAAAAGAAAAAAGAAATAGGAGGATAATATTAAAAAAAGGAAACTAAAAAAAGAAGCACAATTATTAAAGAAAAAGAAAAAAGAAATAGGAGGATAATATTAAAAAAAAGGAAACTAAAAAAAGAAGCACAATTATTAAAGAAAAAGAAAAAAGAAATAGGAGGATAATATTAAAAAAAGGAAACTAAAAAAAGAAGCACAATTATTAAAGAAAAAGAAAAAAGAAATAGGAGGATAATATAAAAAAAAGAAAACTAAAAAAAGAAGCACAATTATTAAAGAAAAAGAAAAAAGAAATAGGAGGATAATATTAAAAAAAAGGAAACTAAAAAAGAAGCACAATTATTAAAGAAAAAGAAAAAAGAAATAGGAGGATAATATTAAAAAAAGGAAACTAAAAAAAGAAGCACAATTATTAAAGAAAAAGAAAAAAGAAATAGGAGGATAATATTAAAAAAAGGAAACTAAAAAAAGAAGCACAATTATTAAAGAAAAAGAAAAAAGAAATAGGAGGATAATATTTAAAAAAAAAGAAACAAAAAAAGAAGCACAATTATTAAAGAAAAAGAAAAAAGAAATAGGAGGATAATATTAAAAAAGGAAACTAAAAAAAGAAGCACAATAATTAAAGAAAACAGTAGAATCCGTAAGAAATAAGAAAAGGTGACAATATAAAGCAAAATAGACATGTAATCTATATATCTATAAAAGTGGACGTGTCTGTGTGTCTGTGTGTGTGTCTGTGTACATTTTCCTTCGACATAACTCTGTTAATTTTAAGTCTACGGACTCGAAATTTGATATGCAGGGTACTGAGATTGTGGGAAATCGATATGATCCGTTTTCGGCCAGAAATTTCGCTGTTAAAGGGTCAAAGTTCAACGATTTGACCTTTGAGAAATCTACCAACCTCCTTCGACAATTTAGCGTCTACACACTTGAAATTTTAGATATATGTTCCTTGGACATGGATCTAACTTAATAACTTTATTTGAGCCCAAAACAATAAATGTTAAGAGGTCATAATAGGGGTCAAAGTTAAAAAAATTGACCTTTTTTTTTTTTTGCTAAGCATACACCTCCTAACACCCGGGCAACGCCGGGTAGCCCCGCTAGTAATATATAAAAGACGAACAAAAATAAAAAAGCATAAAAAAAGAAAAAGAAAGCTGTGTGAAAAAAAAGGGGAAAACTGGAAAAGAAGATAGAAAATAAGATAAAATGTGAAGAAGTTCACGCTATACGCTAACCAACCAAATGTCCATCGTTGCGCCTCACGTGATTAATAGAAATGATCAATTTACCAGTATCGGCGTCAATCGGTCCAAATTCTCAAGAGGCGCGTGAATATTGCAATTCGCCATAAAAGAAAGGCTCTATATCGATGCCAAACAACGAGTGGCGGGCTGGTTTTCATGTCCTTTCAAGAAATTAAACAAAACCCACTGATTGGTTCAATTGGTCAACACGTCACGATTGGCATTTGCAGTGCAGGCGGGATATTGAGTTTGTTGAGCGCTTGTCAATTTGAAGCACAAGGAGGACGAAGAATGCCGGCTATTGACGTGGCACCGGATATTCTGTTGAGAGCTGAAAGTGTCGACCTGTACGGGCATGCTCAAAGAGTGGTAAGTACATCAAAGCAGACAAGCGAAGTGTTTTTATTGCGTGAAATGCGTACGAAAGACAGGGGTTCCGAACAAGGCGTGAAAATAAAATGCAAAGGGGAGAGGATAGAAAGTGTACTTAGTTGCAGCAAGATAGAAACATCTAGAGGGAACATAATTTGTACAAAGGAAAAGAAGAAGAAGCAGAAGAAGAAGAAGAAAAAGAAGAATGAAATCTATACAGTAGAACCCCGAGATACAATGACTCTAGGATACGGGTTTTTAAGGTTACGTATGTGGAATACGATGTTTTTCCGATCCTTGGTTACGATATTTTCCCGCCTTACGGTGTTATTTATAATGTTATTTGATTATATACAAGTGTAGTATATACTGTACTGTATTTTGTTACTAATTTTTGGATGCCGTATCCCGGCGTTCTACTGTATAAACCATATAATGGTCTTTGTATAAAAAAAACAAAAATGATTTCAGATCAATTTAATTGAATGTCCTATTTAACTCGATCAGCAGTGTATAACATAAAGAAAGTTGGAGGAGGTTAGGGTTAGGGTTAGGGTTAGAAAGAGAGTTTGAGGAGGTCAACGATCGCTTACTTTCAAGACCTAATGCTACCACTAAAATAATCGGTAATCATATTGAGAGACAATTTCTTCGATATGCAGTGTTCAAAATGAAGAGGGTTTTTTAAGTTAAATTTCCAGGAGATATAAGGGGCACAGAAAATCATAGAGATAGGGCAGAAAAAGGAAAAAGGAAAAGGAATAAAAGGAAAAATGAGGTAAAAAAACGAAGATGAAAATAAATGATGAGGGGGTAGATAATAGTCAAATAAATGTCCGTGTTTTGAAAACAAAAATGTAATTTACGATAGAGTATATCGAATTTTATATTTAATCTTATCAGCAGTGCGTATTATAGAGAGAATCCGAGGAGGTCACTTTCGAATAGTTTAAAACTCTAGCACTTCTAATATGATATCAAATTAATGATTAATTTCTTGGATATTCATTAATTAAAATGAAAGATTTTCGTTTTTTAACCCCATTACTATCGTTACGTGCACTTATGGGCTTTCGATTCTAAAGAGAGACAGCGAAAGAGAGAGAGAGAGAGAGAGAGAGAGAGAGAGAGAAGCAACCGAGAGGAACAAATAGAATAACAAAAGAAACAACGACAGTTGTTTTATATGCTAAAAACATCTATAATTTCATTAAAAAAACGCACACGGAACAATTAATAAGAAGCTCGTTCTTAAATAAAATGTTTGTGAGTTCGAGTCTCACCCGTAAAATAATTTATACCTATATGTAGCACGAAAATAAACATAGGGGTTTATATTACAACATAAATGCTGATTGTCAATTCTTATTTATTTACTTTGGAATATACGTAATTGTCGTAGGAACGAACCTATACACAATATATGACATCTTCCTAACGGTATAAATACACCGATAATTATATTTCGTAATATGAGATATTAGTGCTATGTACTTCAACTCTCGTTTACAACGTGTTTAGTCTTTTTGTAAATACAGATGGAACAATAAAATGGCCGCGCTTGACAAAACGACATCATTCCATTTCCGTTTGATGAAGATCGGTTTTCTTTTTCTTTGTTGCAGACCATCTACTAGTTTTTCGATTGTGTACAAATCCAAAAATAGGAGCCTTCTATATTGTCTGAAAGTGATACAATGTTCAACGAGTGATATCAGAGATGCGCCGCTGTCCAACTCATGCTCTCTACCGATCCAAGTTATGACAACATGGACATTACAAGCACCTTTCAAATGTAAATCCGGACGGTTCAACGCTTGCTCAACGAAGTTTCTGGCCACGGTTGTGGTATTTGCTGTCGTTTAAAGTAAGGAGCACATCTTACCACCTGATATCTTCGAAGTCGGTTTGAAAGTCAACACCAAAGTGTACCTGGATGTACTGAAGAGTGTGATGATACCCTGGTGTAATCACGTAGCCGGTGGCAAACCCTGGGTGTGGCAGCAGGATTAGCAACTGGCCAATAAGCACCCTTCTCTCACAGCTTGTCCCTTCCACCCCCGACCTGATACCGCTGGACTACTTTGTTTGGTCACACGTCGTGAACATCACTAACATGACCTTCCACAACACCAAAGCCAGCCTGATCGCCGCAATCCACAAAGTATTCGACGAACTCCCGCAAGTGCTTTTTGAGAAGACATGCTCCCAGTTCCGGGCCCGTATCAAGGAGTTAATTGAGGCTGAAGGCGGCTACATTAAATAGATGTCAGCTGTACTTTATAATCAATTATTAGAAAGTTTTTTCTGTAATTTTTTTAAATAAAGATGTAGTGTTGTTGTCTCAAGGGCGGTAAATTTTTCGTTCCAACCTGTAAAAATACCTTATTCTAAGTTAGGTCCGTGTTTGAGTCTTTCTTCATGTCCATTGATGGCCACAACAAATTATCGACAAAGTGTCTAATGCATAAAGGAGATACTTACAAAAAATCTGGCAACGAAATACTTGAATTCATATGTGATAACTACGAGAGAGTACAAAGTGCTTTCAGTAGGTTTCCAGATGTTTTCGTGTGAGCACTTTGACGTACACACATGAAACGTTATTGCCCCTCGCAGTATTCTCCTCTGACTGTAATGCACTTGTTGTACAGTTTGAACAATTCTAGAATGCCTCATACAAGTCCTCTTGCGTGAGCGTGTCAATGACCCTCGTCGCAGCCGTTTTCATATTTTACGTTTCCACATAACGATAATGACATCCTCTATTGTTTTCTGTGAGATTAGGGAACAACTAAAAGTGACAGGCAGCCTGGACTATAAGGAGAGCGAGGAACACTCATGGTGCCTATTTTGGTGAAATAATCTAGATTAAGCACTCTTCTCACAAAAGTCGCGAAAATCTTCCGCAGCTTAAGTTGTGTACAATTCACGCATTTACATATAATTGTACACTTATTGTCTCTATAGATAGACGGCAGTCCTTATCCATGAGATTCTTTATTTGGCCAATCATCCTTCTTGGGTTCTGATTTCCTTACTCATCCCACATCTCTTATTTCCCCCAACAGACTCACTTCCTTCTTTGAATCTATTACACAAAAAGACTTATGTTCGATTCATGCAAGATCGTCCAAAAGCAGTCTGAATTATTCCATACGTGTCTTTCGCATTTTTCTAAGTTTAAAATAGAATATTATAGCATATCCTTCTTCTAAAATTTCCTCACGTTAAGATCACATCTTTGAAATTCACCAGCTGTTAATCAGGCTTTAATAAGATGTATTCCAATTCCTGCTGTAGCTGTTCATTTAAGCCTAAAATCATAAAATTTGCCAGTCAACTCATAAGATGTATAGCAATAACATACTGCATTTTGCAGAGTCTACGTTAATGTTAAATGCCTATATAAAAAAGTCTGGAAACTTAAGACATTTTGTATTATCAAAAGCAAAAAAAACTATCGTTGAACAAAAAAAAAGGGAGGGAGGATAAACTCGCACCAGTACTTACACATCGAAACAAATTGACTATCGACCCGACGCGTAACAGATATTATCCGTTTTTATACGATGCAAAACGTCTAATTAAGAGATTTTTTGTAGGGAATCACTCATACACAATATATGAACTCTTCCAAACGTTAGAAATATAATATAGTGAGATAACAAATACTGGGTGTGTATCTCGTAGTACATTATATTGGCGCTAAGTATTACGACTGCTGTTCTCTATATATATTCTGTCTTGTTGTAAAAACAAATAGGTTTTGTAAACCATGTCAATTTCCGTGCCTTTCTTAATCACCACGAGCGATGGTGGATGCGCTCGGCTTTGCCCGGTAGTAAAATACGCTAAAATATGATATTTTATTTTGTCAAGATTTCGTATATATTATTATAGAGTTGTGATTTCCAAAGTTAAAAAAATATATATTTGAGTGCCATCAGCTAGAATCGAAGCCGAAATCAAAATTGTAGCATTCAAAGCTGGTGACGTTACCACTGTACCAGGGTGACACACATGAATCGATAAAAATTAAAAATTAAAAATAACTAAGATGAATGTATAAACCGTATAGCGTTCTTTTCGATTTGGACCATTTTTGACTCCTTAAAATCTATTTAACCGATTAACTGATTAAAAATTAAAGATTAATAGACCAAGATACATATACAAAATGTTAAATGAATATACAACATGTTAAACTCTTTTCTGACCCCTTAAAAAATATTTTAACCGGCTAAAGACCCATGAAAGAACAGTCGATAAAACATCCAATAATGTAGGACCCCTAGCGCTGCTTTGCGACTGTTAGGTTCGGAAGAGATAGAGTTTAAAAATATGGAGACAGACAGACATACATAGTGAGTTTTATAAATTAGATTGCGGCCCACAACAATGATTTACTATAATTTGAACCCAAGTTTTAATTTTAATCCCGCCACTAAACTTCAAAAACGTTATTGTTTAGATAGGCTGAAGAGGGAAACAGTCTTTCTCTGGATGATTAGCATGCTTTCTTCCTCTTACTGCGTTAAGCTTTTTAATAAGCCAATTTTGTGGTTGCTGCTATTGGTAATGCATAGGTCTATGGTAAAATAGAACCGTCTTTATGGTTGTTATAGCGTGTTTCCCTTGGTTTGTAGCTTGTGTTCACGGTTTAGTTGATAGTAACTTCGGCTGCGGAGAAAAATGTTGGAATGTGGTCGCAACTTTTAAGAACTTACTAATCTTGTAAAATTGAATAGTTGCCATACTGCGAAGCAATGCGTATGTAAATGGGCAGAAGATAAATTAAACATCGTAATAAAATGATGACCATAACAAGTGCATGATACTTGGCCCTCGGGCCAGGATCAAAGTGTTTTAATATCTCAAAGTGTAGTATCTGTTCCGGCAGATACTGCAAGCAAAGACCATATGTGGGGGCGACCCCACATATAAGACCTTGGTCTTCATACCAATTGTCACTATCCAGCTCCCCTACTCCCCGGGGAGTTGGTCCCCATTTTCCCTTCACTCCTCACATTAAAAATCGGCCTTGTGCCTAATTTGCTCGGTGGGGGAGCAAATAAATACCCTACTTGGACTTCGGGACAAGATCAAAGTGTAGTATCTTTCAGGTAGATACTGCAAGCAAAGACCATATGTAGGGACAGCCCACATATAAGACCTTGGTCAATGTAGGGAAAACCCTTCATACCAATTGTCGCTATCCAGCTCCCCTACTCCCCGGGGAGTTGGTCCCCATTTTCCCTTCACTCCTTACATTAAAAATCGGCCTTGTGCCTAATTTGCTCGGTGGGTCACTATCCAGCTCCCATTTCCCACACATCGGGAGCTTGTCCCCCTCCCCCTCCAGTGGAGGAGAAATCCTTCACGAGTGAGACAATTTTTATTTTTGTTCCTTTTCTCCACATTAAAAAAACGACCATGGTGTCTAACTCTGTCCCGTGGAGAGGCATTGTAAATAGGAACAAGTGCTTGATATATAGAAACAATTCAGATACAAATATACAAAAGATGCTCGTGCTGATAAGTTCAACCCACTGATTTGTTGGTTTTTATACACACACATAAATATATACATATATGTATGTGTGATTGTGTGTGTGTATGTGTGTGTGTGTGTGTGTGTGTGTGCGTGTGTGTGTGTGTGTGTGTGTGTGATGCAGTGTTGTTGACAAATTCTACTTTTTTTTTTATCTCCCGAGTGGTCACTACAGAAACATTCCAAAAGACCGCGTAATATCAAACAATCTTCTAAACAGCGTTCATCAACTTGTCTGAGTGTAATTTCAGATCAGTAACTTGAATGATTCTGATTGTCTAATTAGACAATCTCAAGGCAGAATGAGACACTAACAGTGTCTTTTCACATTTAGATTTTGAACACGTAGAGGTTTTCGAACGTTGTTTTCTCGTAAGTAATGACATCTGGATCTTTCTAGATTTAAACATCGTTAAGTATAACTGTATATCTATATAAATACAACAGTGCATATACGTATGTGTGTTTGTCTATGTGTAAATATTTAACGGCTAGACTTTTAAACTACTCGGGACATAATACTGAAATCAATAGAAAATGGTAAGAGTCGTTTGGAACGAGTAAAATATTTCGATAGATGAATAAGGCATACAGATGTCGGAAAAGTTAAAATGGGCAATGTTCATTTAAACTTGCCGATATATATATATATATATATATATATATATATATATATCGGCGAGTTTAAATATATATATATATATATATATATATATATATCATAGCCAAAAGTGGTTTATTATATAACTTTCTTATCTAAATGTCATGTAAACTTAAGCGGTTGGAGCACTAGAAGTTTTAGTTTGGAGTTTAGCTGATGGCACCAGATTTTTCTTTTTCACTTTCGAAATCGATATATATATATATATATATATATATATATATATATTGATATCTATTAATATATATATGATATATACATAATGGTATATATATAATAGTATGTATATTTATTATATATGTATATTAATATATAATATATATATATTATATATAACATATATATAATATATAATATTATATATATAATTTCCAAATTAGTCACCCATTTTAGTAACGACCAGGTTCAACGTTGCTTAACTTCGGTGATCTGACGGGAACCGGTGTGTCAACGTGATTATGCCGTATATATTTCCACGTTCCTCTTTCTATCGCTTTCTTTCACTTTTTACCCCAGCCCTCTCGTTTACTCTTAACGTATCTTTTTTCGTTTTGCATCTACCCCTTTCTAATCCCGCTTATACTCTTCCCCCTTCTTTCTATTTTTCTTTTTCGTTCTTTTACCTAATCTATCTTCCTCTATCTCACTCTCATTTTAGATTTGCTTGCATTAATCCTTCTTACACTTGTTTCTCTTTTTATTCATCAGTTATCGCTTTTTTTGTTTTCTTATTTTATTTTTCTCTCTCTATTCTTTCTCGTTCGGCCTTCTTAGCAGTAAAGATACCTTCATAGCAAAAAGTTAAGAATATAAAAAAATATATAAGATTTACGAAAAATAAACCAACGTATTGCACAAGAAATCGGTCAGCATTGAAGTCCTCGATAAGATAGGACTGCATTTGTATACATCGGAAACGGGAATTTGAAGAGTTCGCTGTTCCTTTTTTTGGGAACGGGTTTAATTACACAGGATATTGGACAACGCTCGAGGGAGCCAACAAGCCTTAGGGCCCGGAGAAGAAAACGTAATGTGAATATGATTGACGCAACTTAAAGTATACCAAGCGGGGAGTATGTACAAAGAAAGAAAAATGTGCAGAAAAAATCTTTAACAGTTTGAAATATACGAGAAATGTATGAGCTAAACGGTGTGCTATGAAGAGGGGAAAACGGACAGTTTGGACATGCCTATATTATGTCTTGTAATCTGCGATAAAATCCTATTAAAAACTTTAGCTTTACAGACCAAATAAAATTATATTTTAAACGTAATCCTAACAGACAAGTTTTAAACCTTTATTTCGAACTTTCTCACACCTGTCCCAGAAATATGTTTTAAACTTAAGGGTTATAGACCTATAAAGATTCATCGTAACCGATCAACAAAATAATATCTCTTACTAAAACTTAAAGTAGCCAGAAAACTAATACCTCGAACTTAATTGTAAGAAATTAACCAAATATGGTAAATGTTGGGATTTATCTGTAAAGAGAATGCGAAAAGATGTATACATGTGATAATATGATTTTACGTATTTTGTCTTTGAAGTATTTAATATTTCGAGTTGAAGCCTGTTTAGTTTTTTTATGTAACCTGAACACTGTTTAAAAGGGTTAAATATACTACAATAGCGAAGAGCAAATAGTAAATAAAACATGTTAAAAACATATTTAATCTGAAAAGGAAACACTTAATCGGTGGATAGTCCTTAATCTGTGGAGTTTCAATATATATATATATATATATATATATATATATATATATATATATATATATATATATATATATAGTAAGTTATGAAAAGATATATGGCAATTAAGCTACACAGAATATTCCGCGTTTAATTTTCGTGAGAATTCGTCGGGTATAAGCCTGATGAATTCTCACGAGAATGAAACGCGGAATATTCTGTGTAGCTTAATTGCCATATACATTTTCATAACTTACTACCTAGCTCTACCTATGTATTTAGCACTGTTGAAGTAAATCCTGAAAAATAAAAAAATAAAATGTAAAATATATCTTCGTATATCAGTTTATGTGATTAAATGAAGTAATCATATATATATGTGTGTGTGTGTGTATGTGTGTGTTAGTGTGTGTGCTTAAAGTCGGTGATCTGACGAGAACCGGTGTGTCATCGCGATTATGCCGTACTTATGAGAGCATTTGAAAGTCAACACGCACATATTTGAAATATTTTCGCGTCTTTAATCATATTTATTTACGCTGTCGTTCTCCCATCCAATATATATCCCGCTACATTCATTTTTGTATAAAAGACACTGAATTTCACCCCAACTTGAACCCTAAAGCGATGTTGCATATTAACACAGTCACCTTACAGTGAGGCTATTTGAATCCCAATCCTTTTGAGATCTTAAAAAGCCGGTAGTTCTTTCCAAAGATTGCTAACCCAACACCTCAAACATTTTACGTCATTGAGATTGTTTCCTCGGCTCTATTCTGCTCGAGGCATTGGACTATCTACACTCAGATACGGACATGTTACCACTGAACTTGTCATATAAAACTTTACTCTTTACCTTTAGGCCTTAAAGTTTCTATCTACTTTTTATAGTTTTTATATCTACATTTTCTTCTATTTTTCCAATTGCATTTCATTTTCCGATATTTCCGTATTATTACTTTATAGTTATCTATTTTAACACTTTTCTTTCATTTCAATATGTAGGATCGAACGATAAAATTGTTTCCCTAGATAAGACAACATGATTCCATTTCCTATTGATGAAAATCAATTTTTTTTTCATGCAGACCATCTACTAGTTGGCCAGTTGTGTACAAATTCCAAGAGCGATAGGAGCCTCCTATCATGTCTGAAAGTGATACAATGCTCCACGAGGGAGATCGGAGATGCGCCACTGTACAACTCATGCTGTCTACCGATCCAAGTTATGACAACAGGAACATTGCCAGCATCAGGCAAGTGCAAATCTGGACGGTTCAACGCTTACGGGTACAGCTCAATGAAGTGTCCGGTCACAGTTACGGTTTTTGGTGTGGTTTAAAGTGAGGGCAACATCATGCTACCTCACATCTCTGAAGTTAACTTGAAAGTCAACTCACAAAGTGTACTTGGATGTGCTGAAGAGTGTGGTGATGCCTTGGTGTAATCAGATTGCCACTGGCAGACCCGGAGTGCGGCCTATAAGGTTTAAGAAACCCAAACTTTGCTTCAGAAAGGGTGCTATGACTTTGTACCCTTCTCTGATTGGCCCCCTCCTTCTCCGATCAAACCCGCTGGACCACTTCGTTAGGTCAAACGTCGAGAATATCACGAACATGACTTCTCACAATACCAAAGCTAGCCTGAACGCTGCCATCTGCCAAGTATTCGCCGAGCTCCCACCGGCATGTAAAAAATGCATGCTCCCAAGTCTGAACTCGCATTAAAGCGATAATTGAAGCTGAAGGCGGCTACATTGAGTAGATTTCAGCTCTACTATATAATCTAGTTACCTGAATAGATTTTTTCAATAAAAGTTTTTAAATAAAACTGCAGTTGTGTTTTCTTTAGGGGAACACATTTATCCTTCCACCCTGTACCTATATTTTTAATCACATTAACACATTATTCATATATATATAAGTACCCACATATTATCTCTCTCTTCAGTGCCCTCCCTCAGCATCTATCCTTCCAGTTAGATATTAGTTCTATAATTTCTTCTGCATTTTATTTTTTTAATTATTTTTATTGTTTATTTTAAGTTCATTTTTATTTCATTTAATGCAAGCTATGCAAGATGCCGGAAATAACTAGATCGTTTTCATTCTTATGCATATAAGCTTCGATATGCTATCGTATAAAGAGGATCTATAATTTTTATCGATGTATACTTATACTTATTTTGTCTTGAAATTATTATACACACATTTATACACACACACACATACACACACAAACATATATATATGATGATTGCAACGTCTTTTCAGACGAGTGCCACTCCCTCAGACACTTAAAGTCCATGAGCCCAAATGCCTGAGGGAGTATCTATACAAAGATGATGTTGCAGAGTCTTAGCTTTGTACGACAGCTAAGTCTCTCTCTCGGTTCAAAATGTTGAGATCCAGCAACAAGTAAGAGCAAGATAGCCAGCAACAAATTAAACTGCAGACAGCTTAATGCGGGTACTGGTCTTCGGCTTTATGGTTTTTTAAATCAGAGATTTTCTTCTCCTAGAAAGGTTACCTTCACCACGGCTTACGGGGGCCCTCTCTACCCCAATACACATATACACACACACAAATATACACGGTGCTAGTTGGCCGTTGACCCAGAAAAGAGTTCATTCGCCCTTTGGAAGGTCTTGTTTTTAATCCTTCAGGGAGACTAGCCGCCCTCCTCACCAAACAAGTCTGGTGGGGGAACCAGTTTAGTCGCCGGTGACCCGACCATGAGGCAGGTAGTACTGGGTTACATGATACAAGTAGCATATGACATGACCTGACCACAATATACATATATATATATATGCACATATATCTAGGTATATGGTAGCTTCCTTCAGTAGTGACAGACTGTGGATACCCATTGTAAGGGGGCTAACACGTGGGAATTTTTAGTCAAGAGTTGCGCAATCTCTAACCACGCCTCTCCTAAGTCGACGTTGTTAAATATCAGTGGAAAGTGGAGGTTTAGGAAACAATGCTGAGATACAGAGTCTAGAATTCAAAATTGTCACCCATCTGGTACTAGCCAGGCTCAATGTTACTTCACTTCAGTGATCTGACAAGAACCGACGTGATTATACCACACACACACACACACACACACACACACACACACGAACACATATATATGTGTGTGTGTTACTATATATCTAGAGAAGGGTAAAAATCCATAGCACTCTTTCTGAAGCCAAGCTTGGCTTCCTTTAGCCTTGTGGACCGGCGGTTAATCCTACTGCCACACTCAGTAGGCTTTGATATGGTATTGTATAAAAAGTGTATATAATTTGTATCGATGTATACGTATACGTATTTTGTATTGAAATTATTATACACACACATACACACATACACACACATATATATGTATATATATATATATTTATATATATATATTTATATATATATATATATATATATATATCTTTATACTAGCGGGGGTACCCGGCGTTGCCCGAGTGTTTGTTTCCGGGACGGGGGGGGGGAGTTTTAAAAAATGTTATGGTAGGTAAGTAGGAAGGATCAAACCCGGAGTCATGAGTAAAAGTAGGAAAACAAAGTGTGAAAAAAAAAACATCTGCAACGTTGACAGTTTGGCCATCAAGAAAAGTCCATTCCAGATGTTTAGGAAAAAAAAAAAAAAACGACTACGATAGGTCGGTGCGAACGTGAAAATATAATGTGAATTGTCCAGCACGCTAACCACTACGCCACAGAGCACTGCAGCTTAGTTTAGTGATTTTAAATAACTTCATATGAAAGAACTACGAAGCCAAACCGGTGTTCTCTTCTCAACTGTTCCTTGTAAACGATCCCTAAACGGTGTTAAGTGGTGGCAGGGGGAGGAGGAATTTATTAGAGAGAAAATATTTTACCACTTCCATTGATCTTAACCGATTTTGGCCGTGACTTCTCAGCAGAAAAAGTATAGAAATCTAAGATTATCGAGAAATTTGAGAAATAATAAGCCTATAACACACCTCAGATATTGTTCTGCCGTTTGTGCATATTATATTTGCATGAAATATCTTGATTTTTAATCCTATTAATGTCAAAATCAGACGGGAAAAAATGAGTTCATTTTATTTATATAGAGAAAGAATAGAGAAGAGAAGAGAAGATATATACACGTATATCTAGGTATATGGTAGCTTCTTTCAGTAGTGACAGACTGTGGATACCCACTGTAAGAGCGCTAACGCGTGGAATTTTTTAGTCAAGAATTGCGGAATCTCTAACCACACATCTCCTAAGTCGGCGTTGTTAAATACTACTGGCAAGTAAAGATTCATGGCAATTGCAAGCAATGCTGAGATAAGCAGAGAGCTCATAAAGAGCCTAGAATTCCAAAATTGTCACCCATCTGGTACTAGCCAGGCTCAAGGTTGCTTAACTTCGGTGATCTGACGAGAATCGACGTGCCAACATGATTATACCATATACATACGCATGCACAGACACGTGTGTGTGTGTGTGTGTGTGTGTGTGTGTGTGTGTGTGTGTGTGTGTGTGTGTGTGTTCAAGGCCATAGAATTCTTCTATAAAGGAAATCGATAAAACCAAAGATTAGAATTGTTGTACATCTTTTAACCGGACCAAAATTGCCCGCTTGGAATTCAAGAGCAAAGACGAACCCCGGACAATTGCTACCAGATTTCAAGAGCTTTTTCTAATTTCCTTTTTAAGAATCATTGGATTTTTTCCTTGGGCCAGACCCAACCTCCATCACACTTTTTTTTTTTTTTTTCGTTTCAACACTTCGGAAATGGTGCGATTCTTTGCGATAGAAAATAAAATTGAACCAAATTGGAAAATATCAGACAAAAAAAGTATTTATCTTGAATTAAACACGTATTTAAGGACATTATTCTCCTGTGGGTAGCCGTGTGTGCCCTCTGAATGCACAGAAGTTATATACAAACTTTTATTAAAAAGAATGATTTTCTATGGGTTTTTGAAAGAATTGCAGTTTTTTTTTTTTTAATTATATTTTCACCCCAATCAAGGCATATTGCCACTGATGTAGGGGGCTACTATCAGGGGCCTAGGCTACAGGGGTACTAATGGAGGTACTTGGGCAGAAAGATGTCGGTTCACGTTACACTTGAACTTCTGCATGTCAGTACAGTTGGGGAAGCAGGGACGCGGGAGGAACTTCCAAAGTCTAGCAGTTCTGGGGAAGAAACTACTGGAGTAAAAAGCTCTTTTACATCTCGGGATCTCCACTGTGTAAGGGTGGGATTTAGCTGCTTGTCGGGTTTGTCAAATTAATTATTAAATTATTTTTGAAATTGTGGAACAGGCAGAGGGATGCAACAGTTCGTCAATGGGGTACAAGCTGAAGCTTAGATAACAGTTCAGGGCCTATCAGGTTGGCGACTCTCTTTTGAACCTTGTCTAAGAGCGGGAGACTAGTAGCAGATGCACCATCCCAAATATGAGAACAATACTCTATACATGGGCTAATGGATGCCTTAGAGAGATACAGTATACTTTTGGGCGTTCGTGGCTTTTTAGCCCAGTAGAGATATCCCACCTTCTTCGCAGCGGTCCTTACAATGCTCTAAATTGCATAATAAGAGAGTTATTCTGCATCAGCACGTGATTTGACGAATCAAGAAAAACAAAAGTGGATTTTTAAAATGTGGTACTCATATGAATTATGTTATATTCCTAAATACTTAGGAAATAAAGACAAACGTGAGTTACACCGAGTGGTATGTGTAATGGGGTTTATTTATAATACAGAAACGTAAGGCTGCTCGCCTAAGGTAAATAGAAGTACATAGTAACAAGTATGGGGAAGAAAGTCTGATAATCAACACGTAAGACTATCCGTCTTACTGCGACTGCTTGTCTGCCGCTGTCTGCCGCTGTCTGCCAAACAGTCCAATATATATATACAGTTTGTAACCGGTGTATAGCCAGTTATGTTCCTTCACAACACCTCCCCCTGAAGCTGAAATCTTCCTGATTTTCGCTTAAATACCTCTTCCTTTTAGGGTCAGGGCTTAATCTCCTGGTAACTTTTCTCTTTCTTGCGCTTTTCCTTCTGGTCAGCGTTACCCGGGGTAAAGGTTTCTGTCCAGCCCGTATGGTCGGTTCAGGCGAAATATTCATTGTTTGCGGTACACACGCTGGTTTTGGTATATCAAAAATATCGCACAATGTTTCCATTGGTGTCTCTTCCACATTTGGAGACAGTCTGGGACGTATTTGATTTCTGTGTCTTTTGCAGACAAAACTTAATCCTTGGATGGTATAGACCATGCTCCCAATCCTTTTTTTTGATAATACCTTCAACCCACTGATTTCGTCCATTTTGAAAATTTTTGAAATATACATTTTCACCTGGGGAGAAGCACTTGGTATTAAGGTTTTCTTTTTTTAAAACTTTCTTTTTCTCTGGTAGCAGCCTATCGAAGACAGATCTTATCTTTCTTGCAAACATTAGCTCAGCCGGGGAAGAATTGACATTATTATTAGGATTTGGTGTCACCCTGTAAATTGCTAAAAATGTTTGAATACATTGTTCGTCTGTGTCCGTAGTAAGATTTTTCTTAAGTGCCCTTTTAAACGTATCTACAAATTTTTCGGCCAACCCATTCGATCGTGGATGGTACACAGGTGTTGTCATATGTAGAATATTTAGTGAGTCACAGAATTCTTTGAATTCATGAGCAGTAAATGCTGTTCCATTATCGCTCACTAAGGTTTTTGGCACTCCAAAACGGCTAAAAATTTCATTAAGCGCACTCACAGTGTTTTTTGCTGTTGGATGTCTAAACTTAAATATGTCTGGCCATTTTGAAAAAGAATCTACAATAATCAAGTAAAAATAACCATTTATAGGTCCCGCATAATCAATATGCAGACGTGACCAGGGTAGGTCCGTCTTTGGCCATGGCGTCGTTTTTACTGGAGGATCTCGAGCTGCTAATTGACATCCTCTGCATGTCTTGACACATTTTTCAACTTCCTTGTCCATACCAGGCCAGTACACATATCCTCTCATAAGGGATTTCATTCTCGAAATGCCCGGATGACCTGTATGAAATTCCTTCAGAATTTTCCTCTGTAACGTTAGTGGAATTACGATCCTCTCACCATACATGAGCACATCTTCACAGATGGAAAAAGGCGTTGTTTGATCTACCTTTTTATTTTTTTTTATCCATCCCAATTGATTTTTCATTTTATTAATGAAAATGTCATTTACTGCCTCTTTTTTTATTTTTTCGAAAGTTACCGGAAGTTCACGTATCATATTACACATTGAACTTGTACATTCACTTTCGTCTTTAAGCGCAGCAATTACCGTTTCTTCGAAACTTTCGCTTCTTTTAGGGATCAACCGTGATAATGCATCTGCGTGTCCTAACTTTTTTGAGGATACATGTTCCATCTTAAACTGATAGTTTAAGAGGGTTACAGCCCATCGCTGTAATCGATTCGCAGTATGTGTGGGAATGCCTTTCTTTGATCCAAATATGGTAAGTAGGGGTTTATGGTCGGTTTGCAAAATAAAAGATCGTCCATGGAGAAATCGATTGTACTTTGTAATTCCAAATATTATCGACAGCGCCTCTTTTTCAATTTGGCTGTAATTTTTCTCCGCTGCAACCAACGTTCTTGAAGCATGGGCGATAGCTTTTGTCCTACCATCCTCATACTTGTGAAGTAATACAGCGCCAACACCGTAATCACTGGCGTCCGTTGCTAGTATTAGTTCCTTTTCTGGATTGAAATGTGCCAATGCTAAGTCTGACAGTAGACATCTTTTGATATTTTGGAAAGCAGATTCACATTCCTTATTCCAGTTCCATTTAACACCCTTTTTCAGTAACTCGTTAAGAGGAGCTCTTAAATTATGTATGTTAGGGATGTAAATTGCATAGTATTGAACTAATCCCAAAAACGATTTTAATTTTGTCACTGAATCTGGAGCAGGCATCTTTTCAATTGCTTCAGTCCTTTGTGGATCCGGTCTTCGACCCTCTTTGTCGATTATTTGACCTAGATATTTAATTTTTTTCATAAAAAAATCGCATTTTTCTGGGCTCAATTTAAAACCAAATTCCTGTATTCTTTTGAATACTTCTTTTACATGCTTCTTATGATCTTGCAAATTTTCACTTTTAATTAGGATATCGTCAAGGTAGGCCATTGAAAATTCCAACCCTGCCAGCATCGTGTCCATAATTTGCTGGAAAATAGCAGGAGCAACCTTTAATCCAAAAGGAAGCCTCTTTAGCTTAAAAATGCCCTTATGAGTATTTATGCCTAAGTATTTGGAGCATTCATCGCTGATCTTAATTTGCAAGTAAGCATCTGAGAGGTCTATCTTAGAAAAAATTTTTCCTCCGTTAAGCTTAGAGAACAGATCTTCTGCGGACGGAAGGGGATAATTATGGTCCAATAGACAGTCATTTAAACCCGTTGAAAAATCTCCACAGACCCTTATTCTGTTATTTTTTTTTCTTTACATACACGGTTGGACTTGCCCAATCTGTGTGGTTAACTTTTTCAATGACTTCCAGTTGTTGAAGTCTATCCAACTCTTTTTCGATTGCGTCCATCGCTGAAAAAGGCACATTCCTTTTAGGCTTGAATACTGGAGTGGCATTTTTCTTTAATTCAAATTTTGCCTCTGTCTTAATACAGAGTCCTAGTCCTTCGGCAAAAACATTGGGAAATTCAGTTTTCAAATCCTTCAGGAAGTCTTCCCTTTGGTTTGCTTTTTCTGCAGTTAAAACGTTACAAAACGAATTTATGGGTTTCTCCCATAAATTAAACAGGACAATCCAATCTACCCCAAACAGGCATGTATTCTTTCCTGGTACGACGTACACTTTGGATTTATGAGTCTGGTTAGCGAATGTCACTTTGCATTTTAATTCTCCCTTGAACTCTAATCTTTTGCCGCACACACTTCTCGCCGTCTTTCTGGTTTTCGTTAATTCAGGTCGACCTATCCTTTTCCATATATCTTCATTTATAATACTAATATCTGCACCGCTATCCAGAAGCAATGTAACCAGATGTCCATTTATCCGAACATCAACATATTTCCGTCTTTCGCAGCTTTTTTCTTTATTCATGCGAAGCGTATTTACATTATCGGTCCCTTGTCTTTTCTTCTGGGCACAGTATGTTCCCTTGTGACCTCTGAGACCACATTCATAACATATTTTGTTCCTAAACCAGCAGGTCTTATTGTTGTGTCTTAAACTACCACAACATTTACACTTTAGCTTTGGGTCTTTGTATCCTTTAAGGATCCTGTGTTCTTGGAACCTGGACTTTCTTGTGGTCCCTTGCCTTTTTACTTGCTGCACCTTAAAAATATTTTTCTCTTCAATGCGAGTGTTGTCTTTCTTTATGTTAATCAGACGTTGACACTCTTCAGTGACTTTTTGCAATGTTATGTTAGGATCCGCCTCCATAATTGTTAGGATCCGTGAACGTATATCTTTGTCCCTTGGTGCTGTGAGACCTTGTACAAAGATTAAACATTTAAATTGGTCTGCGGAAATTTCATTCAATTTAAATGATTCGCATAAACAGTTCACAGTGCAAGCATATTCTAGATAGTCTTCAGCTTCTGCCTTCTGAATGTTCAAACATTTGTATCTAGAGTGAAATAGGCTATCCCTTTTATCAAATATTTTCGACAAGGTACTAATTGTTTCCTCGAACGAAACCTCCTCCGGTTTTTTTGGTAGAATTAGATTTGCATACTTGGTGTTTTCATCAGTACCCAGTTTTTGTAGTAGCAGGGTAACTTTTTCCTCATCGGTCCAGTCTAAACATCTTTTCGTAAAAATTGTTTCGTATCTTCTGTAGTATGCAGGGAAAGTAACACCAGTATCCGGGGAGTAACGAAATTCCGTTAGTGAATTTGAAATACCCTCGGCAGAAAAATTAGTCTTCTTCCCGGTCGACGTTAGAATTAGCTTTTCTAAATTCTTTTGCTGTGTCGACATTTGTCGTTGTAGTATGTTTGTTTGTTCTTGTTGTGCCTCTAAAGTTTTTTGTGTTCTTTCTTGTTGTTGTTGCAGCTGTTGCTGTAGCTGTTGTTGTTGAATTTGTTGTTGTTGTTGTTGTTGCGCTAAAAATTGTTGAGTCATTTTTGTCTGTTCCTGGATGCTAAGGGCTAGAGCCTTAGTTAACTCTGCTAATTGTTCCATGTTAGCTTCTAGTACAAAAATGTCTTTTCGAATTCTACACAATAATTCCAAAGAAAAATCGTAAATTTACGTATATCGTAAATTAGTAGCAATATGCAGACACAACACGTTTCAACAAAGTTCATCCATAGTAATTCAACAGGCTTTGTAAAATAATTCTTTTTTTTTTTTTTTTTTTTTTTTTTTTTTTTCAACAACGTAAGTTCACACACAAAATATTTCTTACTTCCCACGACAAATAGTTCCAATTATTTATATAAAGGCAATAACAAACAATTAATTTTCCAAAAAAAAAAAAATATATATGGCTGCCGTTCCCACGTGGCATAAAATGGTACAATAGTCGTTGTATTTATATTTTTTCTTTCGAAACTCGTAATCCTTTAGTGTAGTTTCGAATTCAACTTGCGACCATTTTTTTTTTTTTTTTTTTTTACTTGTCAAAATAAATATAAATTCCACTTTACCTTGAACATGTTTCTATAATTTCTTGTGAGTTCTTTACGAAGAAAAATCCGTACTTTTCGCTACTTTAGGTAGGAAAAATTTTTAAATTCATTGACGCACGTGGTCAAAAATCCTTGTGTAGTTTGTTTTTTTCGTAAAACAAAAAATCCTTGCATTGTACACAGTCCTTGGTACGGTAATTTATCTCTGTTAAGAGAAAGAACATCTCATCCTCGTCGCCATTGTTATATTCCTAAATACTTAGGAAATAAAGACAAACGTGAGTTACACCGAGTGGTATGTGTAATGGGGTTTATTTATAATACAGAAACGTAAGGCTGCTCGCCTAAGGTAAATAGAAGTACATAGTAACAAGTATGGGGAAGAAAGTCTGATAATCAACACGTAAGACTATCCGTCTTACTGCGACTGCTTGTCTGCCGCTGTCTGCCGCTGTCTGCCAAACAGTCCAATATATATATACAGTTTGTAACCGGTGTATAGCCAGTTATGTTCCTTCACAACAAATTAATAATAACCGCGTTTACAAATGTAAAATAACAAGAACAAGAGCAACACCAACAACAATTATAATAATACTTATTTCGTTTATGACGTTTCCCTGAAAAGAAATCGGTATCCCTTCTCCAATGATTTTCACTCAATTCCGAAACCAACCCATGAGCTTCAAAGATCAAATGTTTTTCTAAAGATATTGGTTGTACCTACAATAGTAGAGGTGTGAAGGCCGTCCAACAGATAATAATAAAAATAATATTAAGAAGAAGAAGAAGAAGAAGAAGAGGAGAAGAAAAGAAGAAGAAGTAGAAGAAAAGGAAACCAACAAAATGTGAACAGCCATCATCTATATATCTATAAAAGTGAAATTGTCTGTCTGTGTGTGTCTGTGTCTGTACATTTCCCTACCAAACTACTCTGTCAATTTTCAATCTACCGACTCAAGATTTGACATAAAGGGTATTGAGATTTGGGAAAACATTTTTAATTGGATTTAAGCCCGAGATTTGCTTGGCAAGGGATCAAAGTTCAAACTCTTCCGCCATTTTTTGTTCGAAAGACTTTAAATTTTAGGTGTTGGTTACTTGGACATGGATCAAACCTTTTAATTTGATTTAAGCTCAAAACAATAAATATTAAGGTGTCAAAATTGGGGTCGAAGTTTAAAAAATATTTGACCGCTACGGTGTCTGCCAAATTTTTGGTCTAAACATTTGAAATATTACATAAAGTGTATGAAGACATAGGGCAAGGTTTTTGGCCGAATATTTGGCTGCCAAGGGGTTAAAGTTCAAAAGATTTAACCTTTGCTGTCCCTAGTAAGTTATTCAGCCAATTTTGGGTCTAAACATTTAAAATTTTACATAAAGGGTATTCAGACATGCAGCAAGCTTTTTAATCATCTTTTGGGCGAAAACTTGGCTGCCAAGAGGTCAAGTTGACAGAGTTGACAATTGCAAACTCTACCAAACTCCTCAGCCAATTTTTGGTCTAAACACTTGGAATTTTAGATGTAGGTTACCTGTACATGATTCAACATTTTTAATATATATATATATATATATATATATATATATATATATATATATATATATATATATATATATATGCACATAAAGTTATGAACAGGACAAAGGGTCCGAGCAAAGCCGGGCTGAACTGCTAGCAATTTAATAAAACAAGCTCCTTCAGTCTTTCACAAACAATAGATCCCCACGTTACAGTGCCTGCACGTAATGTTCTTTTTGTGGCAGGAGGTGCGCAAACTCCAACCACACCTCTCGTGAGTCGACATTGTTAAATGCCAGTGGCAATTGAAGTGCATGTATAGAACAACTGGAAACAAATCCCGAGATAAGCGGAAAGCACATACAGTGCCTGGTATTTCCAAATGGTAACCTATCTCGTACTAACCAGGCTCAACGTTGCTTAACTTCGATGATCTGACGAGAGCCAGTGTGTCAACGCGATAACAAGAACAGCAGCAACACCAACAACAATTATAACAATGCCCATTTCGTTTATGATGTCTCCCTGAAAAGAAATCCGTGTCCATTCTCCAATGATTTTCCCTGAATACTGGAACCAAACCATGTGCTTCAACGGTCAAATGTTTTCATAAGGATATTGGTTGTACCTACAATAGTAGAGGTCTGAATGCCATCTAACAGATTATTATAATTATAAGAAGAAGAAAAAGAAGTAGAAGAAGAAGAGACCAACTGAATTTGAACGGCCATAATAATTTAATATAGTATTGTAAAATGGGTATTTGTACAGAATACGGTTGGTTGGTTGTTTTGTTTTACGGCATATCAACCCTTTTCAGGTTAGTTAATGCCGAATCTGGTGATTTTGAAGTACGATTTTTGAATATAGTATATTTGTTTTTTAAGTCGTATTCTATTTAACCCATAGCTGAGACCCTAACAGGTACTACCACTCCGGGTCAGAGTGGACCTGAGAGCAATGACAATTAAAGTGTGGCTTCACACTCCCTAAGGCCTGCAAGCTGGGGCCTCACCATCGGATATAGTTTAAGGTCATATCCAGGAACACAGAATACGGACCGTCCTGAAATAATAACGCGACTATTTAGTAATCTATTCTTTAAATGGGTGGAGGGCTTTTTTTTTTTTTTAAATTCTATACTTTTATGTGATATGTAATAAACCAAATATATCGACAAAATTGATTAAACTTCTCTCTAAATAAGTAACCCTTACCTCGACCCTAACACATCGAAATGTGAAAATGCAAATAAAAATGCAAGAGAAAAAATACGATATAAATGAATTTTTAGATAAAGATAGATCACACAGACTTCCGTTCTCATCTTTTTTTTTAATAGGAATTTAATTGCTGACAAAAGAATTAATTTTAACTGTCAGTTTTCGCGTCGTCTGAGGTCCAATATTTAGTGCAATTTATTATAGCCACATAATTATGAGCTGAGAATTCGATCTGAAATTCCGTAAAAAATCCCCGAGTTTGGCATAAGAATTAATCCATCTCGATAAAATTTCGGAATTTTTTTTCAGATAAGGATGATGATTTCAATTATTTGATTTAGTCAGACTGTTAGATATGTCCAGCGTAACGCCGAAGCTGTGCTGGTGGACATTTAATATGATTATTTATCTCAAAAGTTTTGTCAGCTAAAATATGTTTTAGATATAATCAAAATATTTCGAATAAATATTTATTTACATTAAATTTCGAATATAACTGTTAAATGTTATCATAACAATTTTGTTGACAACTTAGAATAATGACATGTACCTGTATATCTAAAAGGACACCATTTGCCCATGTATGGAGTATTGTTGTTACATTTGGGCTGGTGCATCTGATGCTAGTCTCTTACTTCTGCAGAGAGCTCAAAAGAGAGTTGCCAACCTGATAGGCCCTGAACTGTCATCTAAGCTTCAGTCTTTGTCCCATCGACGAAACGTTGCACCCTTCTGCCTCTTTTACAAGTTATTTAATGACAAACTACAAGCACTTGTACCCCTTCGACAAAATATCCCCGACAAACCTGATAAGCAGCTAAATCCCACCCCTGCACAGTAGACATCCCTAGGTGTAAGAAAGCCTTCTACTCCAATAGTTTATTCCCCAGTGTTCCTAGACTTTGGAAACCCCTTCAAGATTCTGCTTTCCCAACTGTACTGACATGCAGAAATTCAAGTGTAATGTGAACAGACATCTTGCCGCTCATCTCCCTTCATAATAATCCCCGCACCTTATGTCCTCGATAGTAGCTCCCTACTTTAAAGTGACACACTGCCTTGATGGAGGTGAAGATGGAATTTTAAAAAATGTATACTAATGACGTCATTTAGACAGGGAAATGATCTCTTTGAAGTACATGGAAATTAATCCAGACTGTAGAGTAGGGAAAGGGACAGAGACGGTCTTCAGGTCGTGATGGCTCCTTATAGAGGGGATCGGAATAAGCGAAGATCAGAATCAGTGTTGCAACTTTCCAAAAGGGGAAAAACACTCTGGAATAACAAGTTGCGGAAAATAAAACCCGAGGTTATATTATTGCAAAGAAATTCCATTGTACCTTCCCATCAAATAAGATCAAAGTTGGACCAGATATATTCATATGTTTTAACCCCCAATATGTGATAATCTGCTTTTGTGTTGTAAAAGTGTTTAGTATATCTTTGCGCTTCATAAAATCTATAATAAACACAACAAACCCTTCATTAGACGATCACAATGATAGACGAACACATCATATATACAAATGTATATACACTCAGACAATCTAATCTTATTATTAATTCGACTAATAAAACCTCCGGCCTACTTCAGGTTCGTTTAATCATACTTTAGAATCTTTTCCGCCGAACTCTTTTATTAATCCACATGAGTAGCATACCTTCGTCTCGTAATAATCAAGAAAATCCACAGCACAGATTAGCACATACGGGTTTTGTTTGAAAGTTGAAACAGTCAATAATGGAAACACATGAGATATATACACAAGACAGACATCCAAGAAGAGAAAAGCAAAGGGGGGAGCAAACTAATACAAAAAAAATGATACCACGTGGACAAAGACGCTAAACAATAAAGGTACAATAAACTACCTCCCAACCATTTGGAAAATCTAAAACGGTACGATTTAGCGACTAGAACTAATAACCGTTAACAAATCCGTGAAATAAGTAAATGATTCGAGAAAGCAAGCAACCTGATCTGTCTCGCATAAATCAATATATCCAATAAACACAGAAAGATTGAACAGTAGGCATCGAGTATAAGATTGAATCTTTATGGTTTACAAAATGTCTTACAGAATTTGTGATATTTTAAGAAAGGGAGGCAACTTAAATACTCGAACTAACAACTAGATCAGGGTTTCCCAAGTTTCAGGATATCATGGAAATCCTGAACAGGGCAAAGGTTTTTCACGGAACACTAACAAGATAATTTCGAAAATAAATATTTAAAAAAATTCAATTTCTAACACAAACTACTGGTAATGTCTACAACATTTCTTTTTTGTTTTTGGTTAATCAAAATGTTTTTGCATTTTTTTGTTAATTTATTTTATATTTTCTTTTTCATGAAATATCCTGAAAGTTTTTACACCACTTGTTGATATGTATCATATCTTTCCAGCTAGGTATCATACCTCTTTCCTGTAAAAAAAAATCAATAACTAAATGTCTGCAGTCATTTAATGCTTCCATAGAAACATTTGATCATCTTTTAGAAAGGGTCTTCCAGAGTCTCCCAGCCTCACTCTCGGAGCCCTAAGCCTCTGTAGAACCCATTTGGGGAAACCCTGAGCAAGGGAACACAATTTTTCGAGATAAAAAATAAAGAGACATATACTACCCTTCTACAGCCACTATTGTTTATAAGAGCCAACATACCATCCAGCAATACACTCAGTGAATATAATGGCGTATAAAAATACAGAGACACAGAAGGAAAAATAAAGCATATCTCATATATATATATATATATATATATATGTGTGTGTGTGTGTGTGTGTGTGTGTGTGTGTGTGTGTGTGTGTCGTACATTTGTACACAGGTTGGATTCACGGTTTGGAAAACGACACTTATTTCTTCGTCGTTACATCGGTGACGCCAGCGTTATTACTTCTCTCTCGAGATTTTTTTCTTGCTTGTTTTTTATAGTTCATTTTCCGTAGTAGTGACGTCACTCTCTCAAGCATGTATATACGCACATCCCCGCGGTTACAATATGGTATGTACATTTTATTTTACTAAATTATTAAAAAAAAAAAAACTTCTAAATAAATACAACTTGAATATTAAGCTCAGGAATTAAAAAAAGTGTTACAGATGCCCCTATATGAGATTACTGGACTATCTCACTACATCACTTCCTCTGGTGACGTCATTTCCGGTATCTGTAATTTATGGGAATACATGTTTCGTTCCTAAAAACCCTGTGTTCGTTTCGCTTATCAGCATTTAACCCCATAAAAAAGGAATATGGAATGGAACAGCGTGCACTACTAGAGACTTAAATGGTGAAACCCGAGACAAATGGAGGTATAGAACTACGTTACCAAGAAGATATAATGTGTGGACATTATACTCATACATGTCCCATCGACGAGACGTTGCATCCCTCTGCCTGTTTTACAAGTATTGTAATGGTGAATGCTCTGACGAACTGCAAGCACTTGTGCCCCCACAACGTGAACAACCTCGACAAACCCGACAGGCTGCTAAATCCCACCCCACACTGTAGAGATCCCTAGATGTAAAAGATCTTTCTACTCCAGTAGTTTATTCCCCAGAACCGCTAGACTTTGGAATTCCATTCCAGGTCCCTGCTTCCCCAACTGTACTGACGTGCAGAAGTTCAAGTGCAACGTGAACCGACATCTTGCTGCTCAAATCCCTACATAGTACTCCAGTAGTTGTTGCCCCTGATAGTAGCCCTCTACACCAAAGTGGCAATGTGCCATGTTTGGGGTGAAAATGTAATTTAAAAAAAAACATATCTGGAAAAACAGAAATTAAATAAATTTTCCGTATTATTATATTCTGAACACTTTGGTAGTATGAACAAAAAAAAACAGGAACTCATGCATCTGTACAGAACGACGTCAAAATTAATAAGCGTACAAAACCTACTACAACCAAGGAATGATACTAACCAACTTTATGTAAAAAGAGAGGTAAGAATGGGAAATGTTAATAAAATAACTAAAATCGAACTTAAAACCACAATAATCGACGATAGAAAAATCGGGGCAATTAAGAAACAAAGGGTAGGAGAAGAGGAGAAAATAGAGATATAAACAATTGAAAAGATTGATCAGATAAACGCTAGGTACAAAAGCAGAAAATAAACTAGTGAAACATGCATGCCAATCCTGTGAGTTCACAGCTATAAAAAATGACTAAGTTAAGCATTTGCCTCCCCTCTATTTAGCCCCCAAAGTCCCCAAGAGGACGTCAAATCCTGGTGAAAATGAACAAACCGTGCAGTTTAGGCCTTAACATATGTAAATCTGAGTCCGCACCATGCAAAAAAAAAAGAAATGACTAAGTCCAATTGCCCCCCCCATTTAGGCCCAAAAGTCCCCAAGACCTTAACATGTTTAAATTTGAGTTCAGCACTATGCTAAACTACTAAATAAACATACACACAAAAGTTCGGATAAATATGGTAAATAGTCCCAAAAATGGAGTGTTTTTATTAGTCCAAAAAGAGCCCTGAGGCACACCCAACTTATCGCCAAGTTTAAACAAACAAAATTATATAGAAATAAGTTAGGTACAACTTTTCAGAAAGTTTTATAAAAATCCAAGGCATCAACTTTTGTAAATAAGCGCAAAAGTGTCAATTTTAACCATTTTAACCCGAAAAGCACCCCTAGAGGAAGCAACCGAAGTTTTTCCGGAAAATCCATTCTGCTACTTTTTTTACTCATATAATGTTTGATATTTGTGCAAAATTTCAAAAAATTCCAAGGAGTAGTTATTAAGAAAAGTGTAGAGAAACGAACGAACGGACGAACGGACAAAAGTGATTTTACAGGTCTACTCTCTTTTTGTCAGGGGAACAAAAATCAATACACGCTGTACAAAAACGATCAGAACAAATATGTCAATAGAGAGAATTTTTAACAACTATAAATGTAAACTTTGTTAATAAAATGACGGTACAGCAAATCACATAATAGGTGATTACAACAAACAGGTCCCCTCAAATGAATGTTAAAAGTGGGCAGAACTATGTGAGAATGTATTAATTTTCGACTTTGAGTTTAGTATATAGAATCGAAATTGATAGAGGTTTTATATTCTAAATATTACTTATAGTATTGTATATATGTCAGCCCCTTTAATAACTCGGTTCTTATCATTGAGAATTTTACAGTTGAAATAAAGTCGGTCACATTAGCTCGCATGCGAAGATCATGATGTTATACATCTGAAAGATGTTAAGACATTTAAAAATAAATGATTAAATTTCACCGATATCTCTTGCGGTTAAGGTTGGCCGAGATGATCTGCTCCTTGCTAATGAAGCCAGAGATAACATTGTATCTGGATTCGAATTGCCCGACCGGCAGTAATCGTGTCACCCTGCATTGATTATTTCCGAACACTAGTGTCTGTAAGTCTTTAATAATTATAGAAATTCCCCTATGGGCCAAATTACACTACGTTTGCTCCAACAGATGCCACATACAAATGTATTATGTCTTAATTATTAGCCACTATATTATGTAACTTTTGAACGCCATTTTACACACATGTATACGTTTTAGTAAAATCCTACATTACATCCTAGGAGCAACGTGATACAAGGCGCAACCATCTATAGTGAAAGTAGTTACTATTTTTCCCTCTAAATAAAAAGTACTCTTACCGCCCCCAACTAACACTGTGAGGTATTCTGCATTTTGCACAGATATGTGGCTGCACCCTCATTATTTGGCTCATATAAATATATGCATAATATAATCTTCCAGTTTCCGATTCCAAAAATTATGATTTCTTCCTACTCACATTCCGCATAATCTTATTAGCTGAGAACTGACTATTCGTTTATTCGAGAATTTAAATCTTACAAAAACAAATGCTCCAGAGATTTAAAAACATGGCTTCCCTCCATAGGTTTTAAATAAAATGCCCCAAATACAAGCCTATTAACACACCGAGGTATGTTCTTAGGCTAAGACTCCTTTTATTTTTACATTAAATATACCGTACATGTAAACATATTTTATTCAGCTACGCTTACGTGCTACATCTTTTGTGTTCGCATACTGTTTGCCGACACATTGTCACATGTGTAATTATTTCTTTTTCCTTTTCTAAAATCTAGATAAATCTTTTTTTATGAGTACAATTGACTAAAACTCTTTCTTTGCACGCTAAATATAAATTTAAAGCAACCGATTACGCGATTATTACAGTCGAAACGCGGATTGTGTGTTTTGAAAGCCTTTAAACTGTCTGAAACGTTTGCTTTTCAAAATCTTTGTCCTTATATAGTTTAATCAGCTTTCTACACATGCAACGAATACTAACAAAATCGGGGCATATTTGCCGTTCAGTTGTACCAATATGCTCGAACTATGTAATAACTAAAAGGGACTCGTTCGGTCTACACCGGTATCTCGCTACATGTAAACAGAAATTTGTTTATATTTCCGTGATTAAAATTAATGTAATCATATGATTAAAATTTAAATAAAATGAACCACATTGTTTAACAAATTAAAAAGGAATCATGCAAGGTGATATTTTTAAATGATTACATGAGTTTAATCCTATAATTTAAATTTAAAAACATTGATTAATAAATATAAAATATTGGTTTAATTTTGCAGTAGATATTGTTCCCGAAAAGAAATAATGCTAAATGAAGTTTTACAATAAAACAAATGTGTTTTGTTTTATAACTTAAATATAAAAAAAAAAAATTGCCTAATAAAAATAACATATTGGTTTAATTTTACAGTAAGTAAACTTCTGTTTACATTAAACGAGTTATCAGTGTCAACCCAACGAGTCCTTTTTAGTGATTACATGTATCAAAGATATTTGTACAAGTAAACGGCAAATCTGCCAAAATCGGTATCGTTTTCTTTCACCATCAATTGGGGCGTTCTTTGCAAGGAGGGTTCAGTTTATGTGTTGACATTTTTGCAAAGTCATTCACACTTCGCGATACGTATGTTTTAAAGGCGTTATTTTAAAAGCTTTTAATGTCGTAAGTTCGGCGTAGGCCAGTCTTTTTCTACTTTTTACCACACGTTCAAGCCTGCCTAGTACGGCTAATTTTATTTTTGCGTCCGCACGAGTACTCGTTTCTAATTAGATTTTTTTATGGGGTGGCTTAATTTTTTTTTTTTTTTTTTTTTGACTCGCACGAGTAATTACTATTTTGGCCTTCGGGACAAGATCAAAGTGTAGTATCTGTTCCGGCAGATTCTGCAAGCTATGACTAGCTATGACTAGCAAAGACCAGATGTGGGGGCAACCCCACATGCCTGACCTTTAACCAGCTCCCATTTCCCACCTCTCGGGAGCTGGTCCCCTTTTCCCTTCCCCCTCCCGTCACTCCTCACATTAAAATTGGCCTTGTGCCTTATTTGCTCGGTGGGGGAGCAAATAAATGCCATCTGTTCCGGCAGATACTGCAAGCAAGGACCATATGTGGGGGCGACCCACATATAAGAACTTGGTCAATGTAGGGGTAACCCTTCATACCAATTGTCACTATCCAGCTCCCCTACTCCCCGAGGAGTTGGTCCCCATTTCCCCTTCACTCCTCACATTAAAAATCGGCCTTGTGCCTAATTTGCTCGGTGGGGGAGCAAATAAATACCATCTGTTCTTCAGGTGCTGCACTTCTATTTCTTGTTCTCTTTCGGTGAAGGAGAAATCCTTCACGACTGAGACAATTTTTATTTTTGTACCTTTTCTCCACGTTAAAAAACGACCCTAGTGTCTAACTCTGTCCCGTGGGGAGGCATAGTAAATAGGTACTATTGTTACATATTTTGTTTTTATTTTTGAACGCAAATAGGTCACAAAGAAAAATAAATTGTTTAGCCTAATTTCGCCAATTGTATTTTCTTTCATGTATATATATATTGAAAAATGTTTTGCGTACCTTTAACGTATATAAGTAATATTAAATGCTTTTCTTTTAATGTTAAACGAAAATAGGTCACAAAACAAAAGAAATTGTTTTTGCCTTATTTTCCCAATTTTATTTTGTTTTTGTTATATATATTGAAAAATGTCTGTCAACAATATTTCTTTCAAAATTATGAAAAAAAAAGTCTGTATCTGTTTTTAACATTAAAATTCAAATAGGTTTACATTGTTATAAAATATAAACCGTTATATTTATATTGTTTACAATATAAACAAAATTCTGTATATGTCGTTTTCAATAAGCAATAATAATATTTCAAGAAAACGTTCGGTTTATATTGTTTCTTTTTACTTTTTATTTAAAACTGTCAGTTTCTGAAATACCGTTTACATATTTACGTTTACATGGAAACGTATAGGTGACTACAGGAATGTAGTTCCTTTTAAGTGATAGATGTTTAGAGAGTATATTACCACGTAACCTCCAGGATTGCCAACAAAATAACATACCCTGAATCATACCTTGAACAATACCCTGTCCGCCAGATTAGTACGCACGAGCCTACCGATACTGCAAACCACAAAATTTCGTTGTTCGTTCATATCATTTGCACGTGGGGATCCTGACAGTGATTATCAAAGTTACACTTCGAGCAAATTTGTTGACAACCCAATCCCCACTCAAAAATGGGGTGTCTATTCCGAAAGCTGTTCTAAACATATGGGGATCGTGGGTGCCCATTCCGAAAGCCGTTCTTAACATGAGGAGGTTTGGCGTGTATATTTCGAAAGCCGTTTTTAACAGGTTGGGGGTTGGGCAACAACAACACCCGTACTTTAATTTTTACGCGGGTGAGGCATGCTATCACCGGTCAACGCCGGTTAACGGGTCCTGCCAGTATATATAGGGGGTTTTGGAGGTTAGAATTTTTTTATTGTTCAAATATGTGCATTATTTGAGAGATTAAATTTTGACATTTATACTTGTTTTATCTTGATTACCTGCTTTAACTACGAATGAACGGATCCATCGACAATAAACACCGGAAGACAAGACATTAATGGAATGCTTACATCTGGTTAAAAACAACGAAAATTATTTCCCACTTTATGCAACTGTGGTCAATAAATGGGCCAACTAATTTAAGTTATCAGATTTCGGTGCGGATAATTTTAAATATCTAGTGTTCGCATTATGACTTACGTCAGGCCGAGATGCTGAAATCAGGTGTGTTCTAACAGAATTAGAAAACGAACCAAGCTAACACCGCAAAAGTTAACAGAAGATTATTATAAGATAGAAACCATTAAAAAAGATTCAAAAGATATCGCGTGTATAAAAATTAGTTAAACAACTTGGAATGCACGCAACAAAGAAGGCATGAGATAGGAGAAATTGTCAAGCATATTCTCATACATTAGAAAAATATTTTGTTAAGAAAAAAATTTTCCCCCCAGTAACCGATGTGAAGGTCTGTAATAGGTCAGAAATTTCCCACGTAAAATAATGTTTAATATGTAAACCAACAGGACACGAAAGTCCTCATTTCAGGAATAAAAAGAGACTTACAAATCAGTTGCTCCTAATGATAACCGTCGAAAACTATTAAAATAAATATATGAAAATAAATATATGTAAATATATATGAAAACAAATATATGAAAATGAATATATGTAAATGATTATATGTAAATAAATATATTACAATAAATATATGACAATCAAATGTGCCTTATAAAAACCGTCGAAAACTATGAAAATAAATATACAAAAAAATATATGTAAATGATTATATATAAACAAATATATGAAAATAGATATGTGAAAATCAGATACGCCTGATGAAAACCGTCGAAAAATAATAAAATAAATATATGAAAATAAATATGGGTAAGTAAATATATGTAAATAAATATATGACAATAAATATATGTTAATAATACACCGAAATAAATATATGTAAATAATATATGACAATAAATATATAAAAATATATTAAAATAAATATATACAAATAAATATATGTAAATAAATATATAAAAATAAATATATCAAAAATATATAGAATTAAATACATAAAAATAAATACATAAAAATAAATATATGAAAAGTATTATATGAAAATAAATATATAAAAATAAATATATCTGAATAAATACATGTAAATAAATATAGGTAAATAAATATATAACAATAAATATACAAAACTAAATATATAAAAATAAATATATAAAAATAAATATATGAACATAAATTTATAAAAAGAAATATATGAAAGTAAATATGTAAAAATAAATGATTATATTAAAATAAATATATAAAAATAAATATATCTGAATAAATATATGTAAATAAATATAGGTAAATGCATATATAAAATAAATATACAAAAGTAAATATATAAAAATAAATATATAAACATAAATATATGTAAATAAATATATAAAAATAAATATATAAAAGTAAATATATGAAAATGATTACATGACAATACATATATAAAAATAAATATATAAAAATAAAAATATGAAGATAAATATATGTAAATAAATATATAAATATGAATATGTGAAAATAAATATATTAAAATAAACATATGAAAATAAATATATTAAAATAAATTTATAAAAATAAGTATATGTAAATAAATATATGAAAATAAATATATACACAAATATATAGGAATAAATAAATGACAATAAGTATATAAAAATAAATATATGTAAATAAATATATGAAGTAAATATATACATATTATGAGATGAAAATGATTATATAAAAATAAATATATAACAATAGATATATGTAAATAAATATATAAGAATACATATATGTAAATAAATATCTGAAAAGAAATATATGCAAATAAATATATAAAAATAAATATATAAATATTAATATATGCAAATAATATATGAAAATAAATATATAAAAATAAATATATTGAAATAAATATCGGTAAATAAAAATATAAAAATTAATATATAGAAATAAATATATAAAAATAAATATATGAAAATACATATATAAACATAAATATATGAAATTAAATATATGAAAATAAACATACAAACATAAATATATGAAAATAAATATATAAAAAAAGATATATTGAAATAAATATCTATAAATAAATATATAAATATACAATATATATAAAAAATAAATATATAAAAATAGAGATATGAACATTACTATATAAAAATAAATATATGGAAATAAATGTATAACAATAAATATATAACAATTGATATACAAAAAATATATAAACATAAGTATAAATAAAAAGTAATATATTAAAAGGATTATGTAGAAATAAATATATGAAATTAAATATATACAAATAAATAGATGAAGATAATTATATAACAATAAATAGATAAAAATATATATGAAAATAAATATATAAAAATTAATATATGGAAATGGTTATATGAAAATAAATATATAAAATATATATATGTAAAAATATATTAAAATAAATATATGTAAATAAATATATGAAATTAAATATATGTTAATAAATATATGAAAATAACTATATAAAAATAAATATATAAAAATAAATATATAAAAATAAATATATTTAAATACATATCTGTAAATAAATATATAAAAATAAATATATAGAAAATAAATATATGTAAAAAAATATATTAAAATGAATATATAAAAATAAATATATGAAATAAAATATATGGAAAAAATATTTAAAAAAATATATCAAAATAAATATATCAAAATAAATATATGTAAATTAATATATACAAATTAATATATGTAAATGAATATATGAACATAAATATATAAAAGATATATACAAATAAATATATAAAAATATATATGTGAAAATAACTATATTAAAATAAATATATAAAAATAAATATATGTAAATAAATAAATGAGAATAATTATATAAATAGATATGTAAAAATAAATATATGTTAAGAAATATATAAAAAACTATATATAAAAATAAGTATATGTAAATAAATATATGGAAATAAAAATATGCAAATAAATATACTAAAAATAAGTATATACAAATAAATACATAAAAATAAATATATAAAAATTAAATATGTAAAATTAAATATGTAAAAACAATACATTTAAATAAATATATGAAAATAATTTTATAAAAATAAATATATGAAAATTGATATATATAAATAAATATATAAAAATAAATATATAAAAATAGATATATAAAAATAAATATAATTAAATAAATAAATGCAATTCAATATACGAAAATAAGTATACAAAAGTAAATATATCAAAATAAATATATAAAAATAAATATATGTAAATAAATATATGGAAATAAATATATGAAAATAAATATTTAAAAATAAATATATAAATATAAATATATTAAAATAAATATATGTAAATAAATATATCAAAATAAATATATGCAAATAAAAATATAAAAAAATATATAAATATAAATATATTTAAATAAATATATGTAAATAAATATATAAAATAAATATACAAAAATATATCTATGAAAATAAATAGATAAAGATAAATATATAAAAATACATTTGTAACATAGAAATTTAACTACAATTAGATTCAGGCACATACATTTCGATACTAAATTTACATGCATGGCTGAAATTGAATAGGCCGACAAGTTTGAAACCTCACAAAACAGGTGTGGCCATTAATGACACACAAATCAAATTTGAAGGAAATTATCTGCCCCACTGGTGAACTAAACAACAACTAAAAAGCAAACAATTTTTGTTCTAAACAATACCGCGAATTTAATTAGGTCATACTGGATACATGCATGTAAGTAATGGAACCAGTCAATCAGTAATGTTTGCCAAAACTGCAAATACAATAGATGACCAAGATTTGAGATTAAAGGGACGATTTCTCATGTTCCATGCATTAAAATGAAAACAAATTGAGCCATGTTTTAGACCGATTAAAATTATCTCTAATCCGCAGAAAACGGTGCCTTAACTCAGCCCGAGAAGCCAATATCTATCTGCGTATTTTATCGCTATCTTTAAATAGATGACATCCTAATCTATTGACCTAGTCATAGGTGTCCATGCGTCTAAATGTATTTTGACCTGGTGTAAAAAGTTAAGTTATACCTCAAGATGTACCAGTCGCAACTGGGTTCCCCCCCCCACACACACACAATATTAGGTAATATCACTACAGGATAATACGTTCAACAAATGTATAGGATTCAAACGGTTTTTTAACAATATGGAAGAACCGCCGGGCTGTTTAACACAGCGTCTCTTTAAAATAAACAGTTTATCAGGTAAGCATCACTATTGGAACCCCCGCGGGGTAGTATAACCACGTTTCTGGTGGATTAATACAAGCGGGGACCTATGTAAGTTAAAAGAACCTTTAATAATTTGTGGCTGAGATTGTTGACGTCAAGTAATCAGTTATTTCACTCAGTTTTATTCGCCATAAAATGTCATATATTTTTCTCCAAGGTCAGAAAACTAAGGGAAGCTTTATTTCGCTCTTTACAATTAATCCCCACAAAAGTAGCGTATATTGAAACCGTCTTCGACACATTTGATTCTATAGACTCTCCAAACCACACCAGAACAACGACGTTCTGACAGAAAGGAAAAAAAGAAAGTTTACTAACACGCTCATGGTCTACTTAAAATAAAAATAAAATACTGATACACCTTTTTAGAGTAATCAGCTTGGGAGGAGGGTGTTGTGGTGGAATTCCCTGCGTTAACTCTGAATAAACTTATTCATATACGATAAATACCGGAAAACTAGGCATAAATGCAAAGTCTAGATCCGGACAACCAACAGACTTCGTTCGTTGGCTAGTCGAACACCTCACAACTTTTTATACGTTCTTGTTAATACATTTTTTCGACTCTAGTCTCGTGTTCTGTCTTTCTTGTACTTTTTAACCATAGTCATACTTAAATAATTTAAATACATTTTTGTGGCTTGCCCGTATATGGCGTAATCTAGATGTTCAATTTTCACAAACCTTACGCATTAAATTAGTCTCTATTTCGGCAATAACACGTTGAATGTTGTAAACGTTTTCATATCCGCAATGGAAAAAATCAATCGGTGTAAAATCACCCGAAGAATTTGGCCATTTAACAGGTAAATTTCGTGAAATTATTCGTTCATCAAATATTTATCTGGGTAAATGATTTGCAATTTGCCAAACGCTGTAAAAGTGTTAGTCTCTTTATGATGAATTGTAAAACCAAGATGACCTAGAAGTAAACTGTAGTTTACAAATATGCTATCAAATAAAATAGATTTTTCAATTTAAAATTCGCCCATTAAATAGCTTATATATATATATATATATATATATATATATATATATATATATATATAATATCTGTAGAAATATATTTTCTTATATATCACTCCTTATATAAGAAGCTCAATATGATTACAGAGCAATATAGAGAATAAATGACAAAAAGTTATATTCCAAAATTCATGATGCTGACCATCTTATAATTTATTCCTTTAAATCAGTTGACTTCTACAATTCTTGACAGTATCTGTTTCGTAGCACAAAATCAATCACGTAATTATTATATCAATTAGTGAATCTATTATGCCCTTAACTCATCAGAATTAAATAGCAACAATCAATCCGTCAAAAGGAATTGAAATGTGATTTGACATGATAAGAATCGGAAAATTGGAAGAGAAGCTGTAGTTACCTTTTTCCATTACACCATATCGAATCAATCAAATTTGGTCGAAAAATGAGTGAACGATGAAGCTTTAAAGCAGTTCTAAATGATTTAAACACTGCCGTGTTTGAATGATATATATATATATGTATGCGTGTGTGTGCGTGTGTGTGTGTGTTCATCAACGTTTCCTCTTTATTTCGAGACTTCCTTTGGATGGAATAAAAAACGAAACGTTGATGAACACATAACTCAGTTTGTTCCTTCTTATTTCTCTATTTTGTCGGAATACTATTTCTACTATTCTCATCATGTATATATGTATATATATGTGTGTGTGTGTGTGTGTGTGTGTGTGTGTGTGTGTGTGTGTGTGTGTGTATGATGGCCGAAACAATTTAAAACCGGCCGATATGAAGCCCATGCTCTAACTAGATCATTTTATCAATCCAATTAATTAAAACACGCAAACAGTTTAATGAAATATTATTATGACCTAGCAAAGATAGCTGCGCTCTGCGCGCGACGTTGCTGCACGCTCGAGTACCCGCTTTGCGGGACCCTTACAATAAATGGATGTTGTAAGAGCAACTATTTCTTAAGGTGTTTAAAATTGTGTAACTACCTCCTCAAGTGACTGAAATCCAACTATGAGCAACAAAGCAAATTGATTATATTAATGTTCACACTTATATTGTTCCACATAAAAATGTAAATAATTAAAAAATCACATTAGTTAACATTTGCTTAATTGGCTGAGGGGATGGCAGTGGAGGAGGGTGATCAATTTCGTGTGCGCTTTCTATGAAAAGCCGCACTAAATATGACCTTAACATTTGATCTTGAAAAATGGGATGCGCCCTCCCTAGGTTGGAGAACATCATAATCTCAGGTTTGGTCATGATCGGTCCAATAGCGTGTGCTGTAGAAGAGAGTATATATATATATATATATATATATATATATATATATATATATATATATATATATATATATATATTCATAGACTATGACCTAGACCTTTGGAATTAACCTTGAAAAATTATGTGAGCCATCCATAGGTGGAGGGACATCATCATGGCTAGTTTGGTCGTGATCGGTCCACTGGTGTGGGCTGATGAAGAGTTGTGCACGCACGCACGCATACACACACACACACACACACACACACGAACGATGCTACTTTATATATATATATATATATATATATATATATATATATATATATATAATAAAAATGTGAAATCTTTTTATTATTTTTCTTTTGCCTCCTGTTCCCCTTACCTCA
>NC_136512.1:75365733-75435733 GCF_053919585.1 Euprymna scolopes | reverse complement strand
AAGAAACTAATATCCTCAGATGGAAAGGAGTTACAATATGAACAGAATCCTCCATACATGGGTAGATTAGATGAAGTATAGACTTGTGTTTAGTTTAGAGCGATAAAGCAGAAGCAGAAAGAGTAGTGAATCTAAAACATGCACGAGTTTTATTTTAAGATAAACACTATCCGCAAGTATTTGACGTAGTAAACAGACACGCCTAGGTACGTCTATCCCTGCTATTGTATAAAAGTCATTTTGTGTGTGTTAGTTCCGAATCTGCAGAGCGATTTTCTTGCAAATTCCACACGTAAGTAATTTATGTCTTGCGGCGTTCTTAGATATGTTGTGTTCAGAAATCTGATCCTAAAACTACTTAGTTTTCTTATAGATAAGAAAAGAAGAATTTCAGCGGGGAAATATTTTACGTTACATAGGCAAGGGAGATAATAAAAGTATAGCAAATGCTTTCTTCTCACAATAATCTGAATCATTCACATCTGGAGATATAGCTGAGTGGTAGGAAATTCGACTGCACACACACACACACACACACACACACACACACATATATATATTTATATTCTTTTCTTCTTCCTTGCCATGTTGTTAAAAAGGAAAAGAAAAAGAAACAACACACTGAAGATGGAGTATACCTCTGAAATATATTTGTTATAAATTTCAAACAAGTAAGATATTTGTTTATTTTCCAAATATTACATAGTATTGTGCTTTCAAGCGCACTTGATGCGTATTTTATTTTATTCAAATTAAAATAATGTTTTCAATTCTTTCATTCTTTGAAACTCATATGAACTCTCATTCTTTGCCGTTATTCTCGCATTGCCCACGCACAGTTCAAACATTTCAAAATACCACCGTTAGAAACAACACGCGGCTCTTCACAGTCTTCTATCTCCACGTCACTGCTTAATGACCATTCGGTGTAAGAATATGTATCCTGTTGAGATGATCTCCGGTTACATACGAACTACATACTTATATAAGGCCGTCAACACTACCTACGAGCAAGGGTTTTTATTCAAGTTTTCTAACTGTTCGGCGCTTTGTCTCTGACGGGAACGTTTTCTAACGTGGATTATTGTTGTCCTCTGCCTTTTTTTTTCTTTTCTTATCTGCGTAAGTCTATTCGGAGGCGGGGGTTCAAATACCACTGCTGCCACCACGTGTGTGGCTTTAAGGTGCCTCTTCTGGGAAAGGCAGAGGACAACAATAATCCACGTGAGAAAACGACTCGTGAGAGACAAAGCGCCAAATAGTTGGTAGACTTGAATAATAAAAAAAACCTGCTCGTAGGTAGTGTTGACGGCCTTATATAAGTATGTAGTTCGTATGTAACCAGAGAGCACTTCAACAGGATACATATTCCTACGCCAAATGGTCACTAAGCAGTGATGCCAGATTAACAACATAGCAAGGAAGAAGAAAAGAAAAAAAAGAAAAAAAGAAACAACACAGTCAAGATGGAGGATACCTCTGAAATATATTTGTGATAAAGTTCAAACAAGTTAAATATTTGTTTATTTACCTAATATTACGCTGTATTATTTCACTTTCAAGCGTACTTGATGCATATTTTATTTCATATATATATATATATATATATATATATATATACTAGCAATCGGTGCCCGGCGTTGCCCAGGTGTTTTGAGGTTAATGCTGAGAAAAAAAAACGGTCAATCTTTTAAACTTTGACCCCTATTATGACTTCTTAACATTTATTGTTTAGGGATCAAGTAAAGGTAATAAGTGAGATCCATGTCCAAGGAATCTATATCTAAAATATCACGTGTTTAGACCCAAAATTTTAGGAGGAGTTTGGTAGAGTTCTCAAAGGTCAAATCGTTTGATAGCGAGGCCAAATTTCGCGAATTTGGCCTTTTTTTAAAGCAGTTTGGCCTTCAAAATTTCTGTTTGGCCTTTTTCTTCACCGATGAAATCTGGGGACGCAACGGGAATTTTCGGCTAAAAAATGTTGTTACTATGCACATCTATGTATTGAAATACAATTTGTGGCAAAATTTCAGGAAAAACTAATGGATGGTTCTCTCGCAATAGTCCGGACAATTCGCTAAATTATCTCGTCAAAACCTTAAATCTCGAATTTTTGTGCATTTTTTTTTTGGGGGGGCTGGGCTAATTTGGCATAATAGTGTCCATTTAATAGTATTATCTTGAAAAAATAAAAAAATAAGGAAAATTACCAAAAAAAACAAACAAGAACAACAAAGGTGTGCCGTATTTTTAAAAGTTTTATTGCGTTGTTTTTATTTGCTTTTTTTATTTCATCGGTGAAGAAAAAGGCCAAACAGAAATTTGAAGGCCAAACTGCTTTAAAAAAAGGCCAAATTCGCGAAATTTGGCCTCGCTTAAAAAAAAAGGGGGAAATCCCCCTATTTGAACTTTCTGTTTAATTAATAATGACTCGCTTGTAGCGTTGATTTTTTTCTTTTTTCGCTATAAAAAAATAAATACTTGATGAAATTACGTGATTTTTTCTGTAGGAAAACTTTATCCCATGACGAGTACGTACAATATATATATTTTTTTTTTAAATATTTCCATTTTTTAATGTCAATGGAAAACTGCACAAGTACCCAAACCCGAAATGTAAAGACCACGAGTGAAGGAGCTTTTTTTTTTTTTTGGTTTAGTTTCATAATGACGGCCGTGATGTCGGAGGTTCGATTGTTAGATTGTAAGTTAGTTTCGTATTTTTTTAAGTTGTAAATCGCAAGTTAGAAAAAAATTAAACCCTTCTAAGATGGACAATAAATAAGACCAAAATATTTTATGGTAAAGTTAAGAGCGTAAGAACTATACTTTTTTAGGAGATGTGATTATTGGATTAACCAATCAGAAATCGTCTGTGGCACACACATCTCTGTTTTTATATATATATATATATATATATATATATATATATATATATATATATATATATATATATATATATATATGTACTAGGTTGACGCCTGGCGTTGCCTGGGCGCATACAGACACAAAAACACACACACACACATATATATATATATGTATATATATACATGTGTGTGTGTGTGTGTGTGTAAAATAAGATGTTTGCTTGCAGCATTGTGTTGAATACGTATGTAGAAGAGATTTAGAAGGTTATCACGATTCGAGGAATGGAATGTAGTCGGTGTTTAGGAAGAAAGACGAAAACAAGTGACCATTTGCAAATCGATAAGTATGTATGTATATATATATATATATATATATATTTATATTATATATATATATTTAATTATTATAGTAAATATATATATATATACATATATATATATTTATTTATTCATATTATATATATATATATATTTAATTATTATAGTAAATATATATATATATATATTTATTTATTTATATTATATATATATATATATAATTATTATAGTAAATATATATATATATATACATCTGTATGTATATATATATATTTATTTATATATTTATATTATATATATATATATTTAATTATTATAATAAATATATATATACATATATATATATATATTTAAATCGTGTTAAGTATAAATGTCTTACTTTAAGAGGTCTATTGTATGTGACAATTTCCATAATATATTTCGTGATAATCCCTTTTTCAAATAGTGAACGCAACGAATCGCTTCAAAGCATGTTGTATGGAAGATCGAAAACAAATGAATTAAATAGCTGTACGGGGTACCGCAGCAATTATATATGTATAACGTGTTTTGAATGATCGACACTATTTTGTCGGTGTTAGATTTTACTTACTGCTTTTTTTCTTATTTCCTTTTTGATTTTATCAAAGAATTTCTTCTTGAAATCCTCAATCTATTTTCTTTCCTTCTCTCGTGTTAATCCTATTTTCTAATTTTAATATATTTTAATATACATTTTCTCCCCCTTATCCACTCTCCTCCTTTCTTTCTCTCGTTTTTCTCTCAATCTCACCTCTCTATCTATTATTCCAACTCTTGTTTTTTTAATATCAAAAATCCTTTTCTTACAATTTATTTTGGCTTAAATTGTCTGATGACACAGGCTTGATAATTTGTTTATCCCGTCTATAGAAACAATCTTCTAATGATTTAAGCAAATACTCCGGAAGTTGAAATAATTAAACCGTATTTAGCTCTACCAACGTATCGAGCACATTTCCCTGTCCTTTTCTACCAAATATACATCTTAATATATATATACTAGCAGACGTACGCGTCGTTGACTGGGTTCAAAAACAACCTACAGAAAATGGACGGTAATTGATGAAAGTATGATAGGTTATGAAAAAGAGGGGGTTGTAAAGAGATAGGTTTTGATACTCAAAATTTTACCCTAAGCAAAATATGATGAAAGTAAAGATACTTTTCGCGAAAATATATTTTTATAACAACTTTGTTTCCATTCTTATGTTTTCTTACAAAGAGAAAATGTTATATATATATATATATATATATATATATATATATATATATAAATATACAAGAAATAAATGTTACCATAGTCAATAAAAGTTACTTATATGGTAGAAAAGTTCATTGGTTTGTATAAATATGAATAAGAAGAAAATGCCGCCATTTTCAAGCAGAACAGCTTCGTTTCGGTGTTCCAGTATTGAACTGTGAAGTATTGCGCCGTCGGATTCAGGGTTGTACTATTGTAATGTAAAGAATACGCAGAAAGGGTTGTAATCAACTGAATTCCGTCTAGTACACTGACAAAAAAGCTTAAACAGATATATATATATAAAAATAAAAAGGTTATGTAAATGTTTTTAAAAAGCAGGATTGTTTTCTTTCTTTTGACACGATAACAAGTAACGTTCTTATTTTTACTTATCTATCTATTTATCTATTTTCGAAAGAGTGCCACGTGCAAGTGGAGAAGGAAAAAAAGAGTTATGCAAAATTTATCTCGAGAATTGTTTAAAGTTCCGACTTTTTTTTTTTTTTGGCTTTCACTTTAATAAGAACGTGAATTTATGAGGTGAATTTATTCGACACAATATGATTCAACTCAAAAAAATAAATAAAAGCTAACGTGAATTAAGATTAAAGTTAAGGTGTTATTGTGGACCCTCACCCCTTTTAAAAAAACCTTGTTAAACTCTGTTACATATTTACATTCTATGGAGGTCAGGCACGAACAAACACCCAATAATTTTATTATACTATATTTCTTTAAACTGAAACATAATTATCAAATTATACTTACGCTAATAGATATGAAATATCTGTGTTAAGGTTTGTGCCATATTTCCATGGTGTACAGGTGCGAAGCAGACCCCACCATTTTTATGAACCACCGTTCTGCCAGATCAAACATACCCATTCCTGATCCTCGATACATTTTCTATCATTATTTGTAATCAGTTTTTTAAAATAGTCAACCATATAGGAGCCTATTCGTGACTAGACACACACACACACACACACACACACACACACACAGACGTTCAGCTTTATATTATAAACTAGCAAATATACGCGTCGTTGTTTGTGTTCAAAAACAGCCTACAGAAAATGGACTCTTATTTATGAAAGTATGATAGGTTATGAAAAGGAAGGGTTGTAATGAGATAGCTTCGAAGTTGGGGTTATCAAAACCAAAGCAAAATATGATGAAAGTAAAAATAAATAAACCCCATAATTTATTATACTATACCTGTTAACACTGAAACACTTATCACAATATTCTGTGGGTCTATATTAAAAAACCTTGTTAAACTTTGTGACATATTTCCATTCTATGGAGCTCAGGCGCGAACGAACACCCCATAATTTTATTATACCATATTTCTTCAAACTGAAACATAATTATCAAAATATACTTACGCAGATAGATATGAAAAGTCTTTATTAAAGTTTGTGCCTGTTTCCATTCTATGGAGGCCAGGCGCAAACGCAGACCACAGAATTATATTATACCATCCCTATTTAAGTTAAAACATACTTACCAAAGTGCATCTATATCAAAAACACTTGTAAACGTTTTTTTTTTAATTTTAATTTTTTTCCATACTTTGTGAACCAGACGCGAACGCAGACCCACCTATTTTAATGAACCACTGTTCTGCCAGATCAAACATATCAATTCCTGTGTCTCACACACAGACGTTCAGCTTTATATTATACTAGCGAGGGGTACCCGAATGTGGGGGGGGGTTAAAAAAAGGTAAGTATGAGGATCGAACCCGAATCGTTGATGCAAAGTTGTAAATTAAAGTGTGAAAAAAAACGAACGACGTTAACCATTGCCCCACCGCGAGATGCTAACGGAAACACGTTTGAATCTATTTAATCACTTGGATTTAGCAGGTGCCCGTTTTAATGAGTTAATGAGGTGAAGTTTGACTGCGGGATAGTATTCATTTACTGCTGAACGCTTTTTCCCCCTCCCCCAAGATGTTATAGGAAAAAGACTAACCCACATGCGGCGCGCGACAAATATTGAATATTTATCTTCCCGAAATCGAGCAAATTATATAGACAGGCGAGCTTCGTTGTTAACTGTGAGATATTACGATTTATATGTGATATAAAAAGTTTTAAAAAGTTGTGAAGCGAGCGACGGCTTCTCTGAAAAAAAGCCTTTTGTTAACATACAGAAAAAGCGAACACACATACATACATACATACATTTTCGCTTATATATATATATATATACATATATATATATATATATATATTATATATATATATATATATATATATACATAATTTTGTTTAGTAAAATATTATTGAGAATGTTCTTTCGCTTTGTAATTGGTTTTCATTCGAAATATAAAACAAAAATGCCAAACAAATCTTGGCCTTCGGGCCAGTAGCAAAGTGTAGTGTCACTTTTCACTCTACCCTTTGTGTTTCGATTGATGAAGAATTCTCGGTTAATGGAGAATTTTTGTCTAATACATTTCTTAAATTTTTCTTACTAACCAGAGTGCTACTTTTGGGGAAGCTGGTTTCCCCTCACATTAAAATCCAGTCCTGTGTCTTACTGTGCCCTCGTTGGGAAGCAAATAAAAAAAAATATGGCGACCTGCAGTCCTCGTCAGGATATTGACAGAAACTGTTCATTTATTTTAGCCATATTTCTCATTTCGCGTTGACATTCGAAACGACTAATCTTTTTAAATCTTTCTGAATTCTGACAAGTTGTTGAAATTTGAAACATGTTTTTTAAATCTATTCAAAGTGGACATTTATGCGAAAAAAACTTTAAGTATAAAATGTAAATAAAACGTAAATTGTGTCCGGAGAACGGATTAGTTCGCGTGAGAAATGCTTATGGTGATTGTGTCATTTTCCATTGCAATTATTGTTGTTTTTTTATTATTATTATTATTATTATTATTATTATTATTATTATTATTATTATTATTATTATTATTATTATTCCATTAACTTCACCGGTTTGTGATGTTTTACATCGGTTTTCCCCTCCTCAGGAGCGGGCTTTTACACCAAAGCTAGTTAGGAAAGTGAGGAAGAGTCAATTAGATGGAAAGCACTTGGTATAGGATGTTTGATGAGCCAAGCAGAACTGACTTCTGAAGTAAGATGATGTTGTATCTGATTCCCACGGAGTTTAGCTGTTTCATAGTTCCATCAGGAATTGATCCAATTGGCACGATGGAAGTTTTCTCATCCCACAATCTAGCAATCTTCACCCCGAGTTTCTGATAGTTCCTTAGTTTTTCATTCTTTTTACCTGTTATATTGATGTCATTTGGGCAAGCAACATCAATAATTTAGCATGCACTGTTTTTGTTTTTGTTTTTTGTTTTTTGATACACTATCCGGTTTTCTGCGAGTTATCTCTCCGTCACAATGAATTATGAAATCCCAGAGAATCTTAACGTCTTCATTTTCTATTATCTCTTCTGGGTGATATTGGTACCATTTATTCGTCACTTAGATTCCAAAATTTTGGCACAAACTCCAGTTCAGATTTATACAAACTTTATCATGGCGACATTTGTACTCTTTTTGAGCAAGTAAAGAACACATACACACAATTTGTGACACTGTTTCAAGAGATATAGCACACACCCGGCTAATATCAGAACAGTACTTCCCATAGATGTTATCTATTATTGCATTTGTATTTAGTGCCTGATGCTGAGCAGCAAATACCGTTCTGCTTATCTTCCAATGAATCTATCTACCTCTTTCGCCATTGCTGCTAGTAGCACTTCATGACTGTTGGCCAATTATTGGTAAACACTTCTATACATTTCCCCGACACATTCTTCAATCGCAATCAAACGTCTTCTTCCTTTTCCCCTTGGGATATACAGTCTGAGTACATTAGAATCTGGACAAAATGTTTCAAACTTGCCTAACAGTGTCCGTGTGTCTCTATCTTTTTATTTCTTCCTGTGTCCATCCTACAAAAGCTGCACTATATCGAGTTAGAGCAACCACACATGACTTGATACTTTATTATTATTATTATTATTATTATTATTATTATTATTATTATTATTATTATTATTATTCCCTTATTATCGGGTTTGAAACCGACGGTACCAATGACTTATCTCATCTAAAGCTTTCTGTAACCAACCAGCTGATCGTTTGATAAATTTATTCAGATGTGTGTATATATATATATATATATATATATATATATATATATAGAGAGAGAGAGAGAGAGAGAGAGAGAGATGGTAATTTATAAAAACTGAAGAAAGTACTCAATACTGTTGTAGAGCAAATATGCGTTTTATTTTTTATTACGTATCTTTCTGTTAAGTTATATATTGTTTCGGCTACACGGCCGTTTTTTTTGGCCGTTTGTAGCGTCCTCAGACTTTCACAGAAATGTTCGCTATTTTGGGATGAAAGAGTGGAAGAGTGAATGAGGTCAGGTGGGGGGGGGCTCCTCGCAAACCCCCCTGACCTCATTCACTCTTCCACTCTTTCATCCCAAAGTAGCGAACATTTCTGTAAAAGTCTGAGGACGCTACAGACGGCCAAAACAACGGCCGTGTAGCCGAAACAATAATGTAACTTAACAGAAAGATACGGTAATAAAAAATGAAACGTATATATATATATATATATATATATATATATATATATATGATTCTTCCGTAAAGATTTCTCATGGCTTAAACAAGTTTGTGTGTGTTTTTTAATGTAGTGTAAAAATGATTGAATTATATCGAGCTACCGAGATAGAAAGCGGCCAGTGAATCTATAGCATGACGTCATTATCAAAGCGAGATATAGTAAAGCGTCTCTATCAATAGCCGTTTCGTCTACAGAGTTTTTAGTTTGTGGTCCAACATGGTTTATTCTTGTGTTGTCCTAAATTGTCGGGGAAATTATCCAAAAGGCCCCAAAGTACAAGTCTCTATTTGGATACGTGCCATTAGAGGGGAACATTTTATTCCAACCAAATATAGAAACGTAATAACGTTATTTCATTAATTAAACACGTATTTAACTAGAACTCTATTCAAGTACTTTCATAACGTTTTACAAGATGGTTAGTATAAATTAAAGAAACACTACTATTTATTGATAATACAGCAAATATTATGTTGATATTTTTAACTGTTTATTTTCTTATGAGGGTAAAATGTCTATCAGGAAAGTTGAAAATTTCATTTAATTTGTTTTAGTTTTTAAAATTATAAACAAATAATTGTTCATGAGAAGCTTTCTCTTAATAATAAATAAATCCTTTCATTGTGTATGTCCACATATTTTAAAATTATATGTATTTTTCGAAAGAGAAGTCATGTGTTGAAAATTAAAATATAGAACACGAGGTCGTCGTTAAATTTAGCTGTGAACGTCATACTTTAAACTTGATTCCTTTTAGAATTCTAAACAAATAATTGTTTACATGAGAATGTTTTTCAAAGTGTTCTCTTCATAATAAATAAAACGAGTATTGAGCATGTTCACATATTTGAAAGTTACATATAGTTTTCGGAAGAGACGTCATGTTGGAAAATGAGAATATGGAACATGAGACGTCATGTTTGAAAAATGAGAATATGGAACATGAGACGTCATGTTTTAAAAATGAGAATATGGAACCCGTGGTCGTCGGAAAAGATGTTTTAGCCGTATACGTTGGAATATATTTAAATATGTTAAAATTGTGTTTGTTCGTGTGTTACAACTTTTAAGCGTTAAATAATTTACGTTACTAAAAAAACATAATTGTCGAAGAGCTACTCCATTTTTTGGAAGAAAGTTAAAGAAATTAATTTTTAATTAAATGTTCCAGATGAATAAAAAAAAATGAAGTGGACATGAAATTTTAGTTAATAGAACAAGAAAGGCACACAAAACGGGTCTTTTTTTCATAAAGTCCAACAAAACACAGACATGGTGGAAAATAACAACAAATATAAAAAAATAAATGTTCCTATTAACTTGCCTCCCCAGGAGGGCAGAGTTAGATACAAGATTGGTTTTTAATGTAGGAAGATCTAGCTCTCCAAAAAGGGGAACTCTGGATAGGAACAAAAATAAAATAAAAATTGTCTCAGTGATGAACGTTTTTTCCTCCCCTGACCGAGGACAGAAAAAAATGAAGTGTAGCATCAGAACAGATACTACACTATCATCCTGTCCCGAAGATAAATGTTACCAAAGACAAGATAAATTATTATTCTTCCATTTGTGTTTTAACTTACATTTTTCTTTACTTCCACATAAAAAGTGGTGTCAAGTATATTAGAATAAAAAACATTGCGATCTCCTTACGGTCATATAGAGCCTTTATAATCGCTCAAAAATCCAAAATTAAAGAAAATTAAGAAATTTTAGTTTTAAAAAATGGAGGATCACCACAGACCCTTTTTTAGGGGGGAGGGGTTCTGGCAGTATCTTCCACCCTCAAAAAAATCCTTGAAAATTACCACTATAACAGATTTCCTGAGGTACTAGAAAAAGGACATAACTTTTAAAATTACCAGGAATCAGGATATGAAAAAGTTATAGTTTCACAAAGAGGGGGATCACTTTTCTATATCAATTTAACGTAAAATAAGCACCCATGTAATGTTTTGGCAGATGCTAATCTTTTTCCTGTTGACTCATGTGACGATGGTCACGGTATTGAAAAAATAGGAAAAATGATTATCTGCTGTTCTTCAAATTTTATTTTAAACAACTTTTGTATTAAGGAAAACGATAGTATTAACAAATAAATTAATAAGAAAAAGAAAATTTCAACTAAATTGTATTATTTGCAGTATTCTAACTATTGTACTCGCCTTGCATGCTTATGTCATAACGAGTAGGCTGTTGTAACCTTCGACCTTCATCAGGAACAGATTCCCGAGTTTGAGAAAATACACCTGATAGAGGCTAGAAGTAAATCGGTCGAAATGTTGTGAAATAAACACACAAGATGAGAACATTAGTCCGAATAACACAAATTATTAATCCTCATCTCAAAAGTTACCAGAGATAATCCTCAACCCATGTGGTTTTTCTCTAAATTAAATTAAAAAATATTTCTTCACTAATGACGTTTTATTGTTATTTTTATTTAAATTATTTGTTTGATTTTAATTTAATCATTTCAATTTTTTGTATTTTATCCTTTGTTTTCATTATTAAAATGATTTACCGTTTATTTTCACTTTAAAAATTACTCATCGTTTGTGTTTAATGTTTTTTTAATTGTTTGTTCCCCAAATTCATGATTCAGTTTTATCAGTAGTAGATTGTCCCTATTTACAATGCCCCCCCACGGGACAGAGTTAGACACCAGGGTTGTTTTTTTAACGTGGAGGAAAGGTACACAAATAAAAATTGTCTCAGTCGTGAAGGAGTTCTCCTCCACTGAAAAAGAACGAGAAATGGAAGTGCCGCATCTGAAGAACAGATATTACACTTTGATCTTGGCCAAAAGGCCAAGATTGCTTTAAAATTACGTAATTTACATAGATAATATTTATATTTTATATTGAATAAAGTTCATTTTCAGTATTAATCGAACTATGTGCCTTTCTTTTCTTTTCAAATATGTTTCAATGCTCTTTTTCAATAGACTCTCATATAGTCTGATAGTCTGATAGTCTGACAAATCTTACCTACATTGCCTGCAGACATTTTTCAGTTAACCGGCCTTCTTATTCCTCTCGGTGGCCTCGATTATATACCTCCAAATTGGAACAATTTATATCGTATACATAGTGACTAATGTAAGGCGTTCGAATATCGCGATCGGTGCGCCTGGTGTTTCTAGTCACATAGATGCCCCTTGAAAAATCGATCCTTCTCAGAAATAATTATATATACACATAAATAAGTCAATAGACACTTCACATAAATACGACATACAAGTTTAAACTTTCGGCTTATTTTGTCGACGGTCAGCATTTAATTATTTAATTCATTACACCGCCCATCTTTCAGCAACATATTTTCCGCAGAGAGATATCGAAATTCGCATCTCAAAAGCATGGGTTGCATTGGATAAGTTCCGTCCAGTGTGGACTTCAAGGCTAACTTACAAACTGAAAAGGCAGTTCTTCAAGGCAGTGGTAGAGTCTGTCCTTGTTTACGGTGCTACAGCCTGGACACTCAGCAAAAACATTTGAAAGAAAACTAAACGGCACATACACCCGTATGCTACGAACGGTATTAAATATATATTGGCAAAATTATCCCACGAAGCAGCAACTTTATGGCAACCTACCTGCCATATCTAATATCATCAGGGAGAGACGCCTACAAATTGCCGGTCACTGTCTGAGGAGCAAGCATGAATTCGTGAGTAATGTATTGCTATGGACTCCATGACACGGACGCGCAAGCAAAAGACGACCTAGATCAGCGTACATGCAGCAAAAAGCACTCGACGCCAACTGTGAACCTGAAGATCTGAAGCAGCTGATGGAAGACAGGAAATTCTTGAGAGGAAGAATCACATTGGTCCGGGCAAGGAGCCCGTCATAATGATGATGATGATGATGATGATGATGATGATGATGATGATGATGATGATGATGATGATCTTTCAGTATTTAATTTTTTAATTGTTTACTGCGCCCATCTTTCGACTCAATCATCCTCTAAAAAATATGCAAGATGTTTAAATATACTCCTTTATGGCATACGCCTCATAAAACTTAGTAATAATCCTACCCTAACATGTACGTATTTCTATTGACTCGTTAATACATAACTTTCATCATCATTATTAGCCTTACATAGAATAATGAATTCTATAGCAAGTGTCTTATAATTTCTTTAAGACCTTTTTAATAAGATGCTAGTTTAATTGTTGTTTAATTAGTACCTGGCCTTTTACTGGCCGTGATATGGTTATTATATCTGGATGTGTACGACTCTTTGTAGAATCGATATATGAGTATGATTTCTTACCTACGGAAACATTAGACTTATATAGAATACTATTAGCATGAAATTCAACTTTTAATGATCATCCATCTTTTAGCCTAAAATTACATTTTCTCTTTAAAACCGTCATTTTTGTTTATTCATATCGCCTTTAGTTATTTAAGTTTATTTAAGTAAATACTATTGTATTTAAATGTTTATCACGGTTTAATAAAATGTTATGTAATCTATCCCAGGTTATGCCCGCATATTGAAGCACCTGGATGGGTCAATCAGGTACGTGTGAGAGAGAACGTTGGGAGCAAGAATGCAAGCAAGCAAGCAAGAAAGAAAGAAAGAAAGAAAGGCAAGTTAGCCAACAAAAGAAAAATGCGGAACTGACAAGACTCAGAAAGAATAAAAGATAACATTCAATTAAAAGAAACCAGTCGTTTGTTCATTTCAAGGCCTGAAGAGTCAACACCGAAATAAGTCAGAAACTGATGTATATCGAATGAATTGCTTCTAATACACATATTAAATTAGACAATAAGACATTATGACAACGGCTAAATACAGATACTCACATGGGCAGCCGATCACGGCTGCGCACATATACATAGATACAGACAAAAAGACACTCGCAGCCACAGGTATATCATATATCTGTCTATATATACTACTAGCATGGGTGTCCGGCGTTGCCCGGGTATTTGGAGCTGTATGTTAAGCAAAAAAAAAAAAAAAAGAGCGGTCGATTTTTTTAACATTGGTCCCTATTATGGCCCCTATAAATTTCATGTTTTGGTCTCAAATCAAATTATTAAGTTAGATCCATGTCCAAGGAACCTATATCTAAACTTTCAAGTGTTTAGACCCAAAATTGTCGGAGGAGTTTGGTAGAGTTCTCAAAGGTCAAATCGTTGATCTTTGACTCCTTAATCGCCAAATTTCTGGCCACAAAACGGATCACATCGATTTTTCCAAATCTCAGTACCCTGTATATCAAATTTTGAGTCTGTAGACTAAAAATTGACAGAGTTATTTCGTAGGAAATGTACACAGACACACACAAACAGACACTTTCACTTTTATAGATATAATAGATAATAGATATACTATATGTACTATATATCTATCTATATATATCTATAAAAGTGAACGTGTCTGTGTGTGTGTCTGTGTACATTTCCCTACGCAATAACTCTGTCAATTTTCAGTCTACAGACTCGAAATTTGATATACAGGGTACTGAGATTTGGGAAAATCTTTGTAATCCATTTTCGGACAGAAATTTGGATGTTAAGAGGTCAAAGTACAACGATTTGACCTTTGAGAACTCTACCAAACTTCTTCGTTACTTTTGAGTATAAGCAATTGACATTTAAGATATAGGTTCCTTGGACCTGAATCTAACTTAATAACATGATTTGAGCCCAAAAAAATAAATATTAAGGGGTCATAATGGGGATCAAAGTTAAAAAGTTGATCTCTGACGTCACTACGAAATTGCTCAAGACAATTCTAATCATTTGAAATTGTTACATAAAGTGTATTCAGAGGGAGGGCAAGATTTTAATCGGTTTGGATAAAAAATTTGAGCTATCAATATATAAATGTATGTATGTATGTTTGCATGTCTGCCTAAAACTTTCGACAGAAGCGACGGATGTTCACGAGATCAGTACTGTTTGAAGCTCGACTCTTCAGACGAAAAATACCGAAAAATTGGCTAAAAACATTAATTTCTTCACCCTCAACTGGGCACTTTTCTACAGGGGGGGTTGCTTTTTTCACTGATATTTTCGAAAGTCATCTCTCCTTCTCGATTGTCTAGCCTTAATTTAAACCTACGTCACTTCCAGTGTTGAGGTGGTCGTAACAGCAAGGACGTCACGTTTTTCCCCGTTCTTTTCCTTCTTCGCGGTTCGGGTTTGAGCCTGCCTTCCTACTACTACTTTTGTTTTTTTGCTCAACATACACCTCCAAACACCTGGGCAACTAGTATATATATATATATATATATATATATATATATATATATATATATATATATATATATATACTTCGTACACACTCATATATATAAAGTTAGCACTCTGGTTTCAGCCAGATTACCGAAGTTAAGCAACATTGAGCCGAGTTTATACCGGAGGGTAACAATTTGGGAATAGTTGGTGCTTATAGGTTGGTGGGACAGTCAAGGAAAAGAGTACCGCACATCCTTCCCTCTGCTAGTCTGTCGAAGACCCCTGGGCAAGGTCGAGTACCAAGCTCACCCCCCCCCCCCACATCAGTGTAACTTGAGATCATGGAATTCAGATTACTGATGTAAATGGAAGCAATCGGAATAATTCTGTTCGTCGTTTCGCATCTTGTTGTGCTGGTTAGAAGATTTATTTCAGTACAATGGTCAGAACAATCGACCAGTATGGGTACTGCTCGGACAGAAAATAACTGCAATAATACTGTCCTTACGACTGCAAAAAATGTGGAAATACATCAAAACACGAGAGAGAAAAGCGTAAACGAGGTTGTGAATGATGAGCAACAATGAATTCACGAATGCCTCGAGAAATAGAGATGGATGGAGAGCGATGGTCGTCAATGCCTTAACCAGCTTGCTTAACATTTCATTCTCCTCAGAAATGTAAGAACGCATCGTTACTAATTCATCGTTGTTGGAGAGAAAGAAAATATTTCTTAGTCTGCAACTTCCTTAAACGCAAAACATTAACCTAAAAGAAAGTTTGAAACCAAAGTTTTCCTAACAACTTTTCCTCCATTTTTCATCTGTCAGAAAAGACAGACACACCGATATGACAATCAGAAAAGACAGACACACTGATATGCAGTTCCATGCATAAAATTAATGATCTCTCAGAAACTGCACGAGCGCCACTGGGAAGATGACATGTCAAACTGTGGGAGGTATTATACTGTCTATTAATATTCTGATTTTATTATTTATGGATTTATTTTTTTTACAGTTACATACTAATATCAACAAAATATCTATTTCTCAAGGCAACTCCTCTAGCATGTTGAAATTTCCGTATATTTATACAGATTCGTTTCGTTATGCAGAAACAAATGGGTATTTTTCATGTCAATACCGTCTCCATTCGTGCGTACACTCTTCAGAAAAATTAGAAATTATTTGTTTAGATAGAAAACAAGCACGACAATATCATGCTGCAATGTTCTATCAACTGGTCTCTTCTTGCAGTATTTTATTGGCATGCAAAGAATTTCTAATTTTGCTAAAAGCGTATATGTCCCAATTGATATAATAATAATTGTTGTTTTTTTCTGCATAACGAAAGGGATTTTTTAAAATGTATCAAAATATGTTGGAGAAGCTGTTTATCATGAAAAATAAACATTTGGATCGTGGAAGGTAAGGACACTGTTATTCTTTTATATATGCTCTGTTTTTGTATGCAAAATACACTGAGCTTCTACATAAAAAGGATTAGTATACGCAAAGAGTTAAATATAATTAAAAAACATATTTAATCAAAACAACATATATGTGTCTATGTGTATGTAAGATGGAGAAAACAATATAAGCAGCAGGGATAATAAAGTATGGCAGACATTCCAATAGCACGGATGTAATTAATAATGTGCAACCTTATCGCCGAGGGAAAAGGAGCTCCAGATCAATTTCAAACGTGAAACCGAAATTTTCAACGAAGAAACCGAAATACCTCGCAAGTATCGCAGTTTCGCGATTCACTTTTAAAGCAATAGCGAAAACGAATCTCCTGTACCGGGAGGTAAACGCAATCGGAGGTTAACCTAAGATGTCCGTCGGAAATAATTCAATTTACTTGTTGTGAACAATATCGCATTTGTCCGGATATCATTAAAAAACCGAAGGTAAAGCGACTATTATTATTCAAAACGGTAGGCGATATTGCCGATGGGTCAAGTATGGTGCTAGTGCAGTTTCAGTGAGTATATGATAGAAGTGTGACTAATAGTTACGTTTATATACGTGTTTACTTGAGCACCTGAAATGCGTATTTGATAGAAAAGTGACTAATAGTTTCGTCTTTCATAACTGTTTAGTAGAGCACAGGAAATGCGTATATGATGGAAGTCTGACTAATAGTTACGTCTTTAATACATGTTTAGTAGAGAACAGGACATCCGTATATGATAAAAGTGTGACTAATAGTTAGGTCTTTAGTACATGTTTAGTAGAGCACAGGACATGCGTATATGATGGAAGTGTGACTAATAGTTAGGTCTTTAATACATGTTTAGTAGAGCACATGAAAGGCGTATATGATGGAAATGTGACTAATAGTTACGTCTTTAGTAGGTTTACGAGAGCACCTGAAATGCGTATATAATGGAAGTGTGACTAATAGTTAGGTCTTTAATACATGTTTAGTAGAGCACATGAAAGGCCTATATGATAGAAGTGTGACTAATAGTTAGGTCTTTAATACATGTTTAGTAGAGCACATGAAATACGTATATGGTGGAAGTGTAGCTAATAGTTACGTCTTTAACACATGTTTATTTGATGAAACAACAAGTAATTCAAAGATCTTACTTGAAAACAAAATAAGTTAAGCAGAGGGAATATGATAAAGAAAAATATTATATATATATATATATATATTTCTATTGCGACTTAAAAACATTAATAATTGTAAATTATGAATCAGTTTCAAAAGGAAAGACAAAGAAAATCAACTTGAGTGTACGCTCGTTTCAGAAACAATATTAATTTTATTAAAATTGACAATAATTATTTACAATAATTATTTTGATTTCCAATATTATCTCCTCATCAGCTAAAAATAGGGGAGAGAAGTTTAAGACACTAAAATAAAACTAGCATTTTTGTAGTAAGGCGGATGTTACTCATGAGTTCCATTAGAAAACTTGTTTCAAGTTCAGTTAGTATATCTTTTTGTATACTGCTTTATCTTGTCTCTTATATTAAACAGAAAAGTAATCTACCTGCAAAAAATATGCTGGAGTATGAGATGTTTCTTATTAAGTTTCATTAGAAAACTAAATAAGAAACATCCGGCTTACTTACGACAAAAATGCTAGTTTTATTTTGGTGTCTTAAATACCCCTCCACATTTTTGCTGATGAGGAGATTATGTTCCAAGAAAAAAAAGCTTTTGTCAATTATTGTCAATAATTATTGTCAAATTTAATTAAAATAAACATCGTTTCCGAAACGATCGTACACTTGATTTTGTTTGTTTTTCCTTTTGAAACTGATGGATAATTATTAATTTTTTACTCAATATTTATATAGCTCTAGGATACATATACTTATTGAGCTTATTATATATCTCCAGTACTATGAGCAATGTTCTTTTAAAAGTATTAATACGTTTATTAATACATTATGCCCTTTAGACTTTAACACTAATTCCTTCTATAATATATATACATACATACATAAGTATATATATATATATATGTATAAGGTTTGCAAACGCATAGGGCAATTAATCCACAACGAATTTAGAGGGATTAAAAGAGAGGTAATGTGAGATATAAACTCCAGACCGAAATTGAAGACATAAAAAAGAAAAAGAAGCGAAAAGAAAAGAAGAGAAAAGAAGAAAAGGAAGAACAAAAGCAGGGGTAATCAAGATTATCAATGTAAGGGGGGAAGCGTTATTAGGAAATTATTAGACAGAAAGAGGGTTAACGTAAATGAACTTTCTATAGAGGAGGAGGGGGTGTCAAAACAGGAAATTTGTTCTGAATAAGACAATCGAGCAGAAAAGAGATGCTAATAGCAGATGGAGGATCCGTAGAAACATACTTTATGAATATATGGAATATTAACAGCATAATTTAATGCAGTACATACACATACATAGAAATATATATATACATCTTTATACTTATAGAGACATATGCACATGTGTTATATAGGGGTTTCATTAAAGAGTCTTAGAGAGAGACTATTATAAGTGATGCTTTTTCTTGTGAGAGTTCTTATTAGTAATGATATGAGTCTTAGTGAGAGTTCTTGTCTTATTACATATGATGTTGTATCTTAGAGAGAGAGATGTGTATGTAATGACATTTTATAACACAGACATATAATAACGATACAATTTACCTTTTTGTAGAAATCACAAACACAAAGATGAGCTTTATCACAAACACATGATGGATTTATTTTCTGACGACCGGTCGACTTCCTCATCAAGAACTCAAAGTTTCACATTTTAGTTTCTGAAGTAACGTCTCGCTTCAGACGTCCGCCTGTCTCTGAGTTTTCTCACTGACTGTCTCTGACTCTCTCCGACTCTCTCCGACTCTCTCTCGACCAACTAACTCCCACCTGCTATATTGAGAACTCCATGCATCCCGGCCACGTGAGCAAAATTCACGTGTCTCAACATGCGCGACTTTGCACGTTTTCGACATTGATTTCCCAATAACCTATTTTCCTTGTTTGTTTCCACAAAGGAATTTAACCTACTTATCTAATTTATTTAACTCATATTTTATTATCCACATTCTTTTAACAATTGAATAGTTTATTTATTATTTATTTCATCCGAATTAACAATTTACTGGACATTCCATTTAAACCTATTGTTCTTTAAAACTTATGTCCAGGGTTCGATTTCTGCTTTCTCTTATTTTCATTTTAACTAATCTCTCTATTTTTATACTTACATGAACAGGGGACAGCCCTTATCATGTAACACATGTGCATACATACACAAATATATATGTATATATATATATATATATATCTTTTTCATTTTACAAGACATGCCAAATTAGTATGCAAAATTTGTTAGCTATTTTATTTTACTTGTGTAAATAATAAATTTAACTACGATAAAATTAAAAATAACATATATATTTGTTAAAATACATAATAATAATAATAATAATAATAATAATAATAATAATAATAATAATAATAATGAAACAGGAAGTATAAAAAGAAGAAAATAACATTAATTATAATGAGAACTAAATTGAAAAAATATGTACATAATAATGACTTTCGCTATCATATTAATGACAAACATCATCGGTAAAAAAATATACAATATAAAAAAGAAAAAATATAAATTGGTAATCAGGATGAATAAATAGAAAATATGCATAGTTAATAAATAAATAAATAAATCCAATTGTAGCGAAATTTTATAAAAATGATAAATATTGGGAAAGTAATGAAAAGTATATAAAATTCAATTCAACTAGAATGTGAATATAATTAAATAAAAGATAAAATCAAGAGAAATAAACATAGAAGCAAAATGGTGATGAGAAAATTTTAAATAAATTAACAGTAAAAACCGAATGCACTCGTTGATAGGTATACATTTCTATTACATTATTAGAATTCATAAAAATGATAGCAATTGAAATTAATACTTAAAACGTTTATAGTAACAAGCGGATAAAAGTTAAAAAAATATAATAGAGGTTGATAGTCTGGAAAATCATTGGATATTAAGAATTATAAATCTAATAATGGTTAAGAAAGTTTATACCTCACAATAAAAAATAAAAAATAAAAGAAAGCATATAGAATTTGTTAGAGTCTTAAATGAAGATTGGATAAAAGTATCTGTTAATTTGCAGACTATTTAAATTATTATAAAAGAGAATAGATGAGGTAATAGATTGAAGGTTATAAATAGCTTATAAAGTACAGGCCAGCTATTCGTCAAAATAGTCCCTGCTTATTACGTGGACAGAAAACACAATATTTTTGCCTAATAAATAGTTCATAGTAATGTAAGATGAAATAGTTTTAAAATATTTTATAATACGGTTTAAAATAGCTAATCAGGTGGGATCTGTAGTGTCCACAGTTAGTTGAGGTTTCGTTTTTTATATTTAGGAGCTTGTTTCTGTCCTTGAACCTGGTAATAAGCTAGTTATACCTAAAACTTAGTAATATATGTATATATATAAAGAGATAGATAGATAGATAGATAGATAGATAGATTGATAGATAGATAGATATTTATATTGATAGATAGATAGATAGATAGATAGATTGTACAGTGGGTTCATTAATATTCATAATAATGGTGATCTTATGTATCGTTTATATGATAACCTTTTTTTATGCTATTATTTTAGGGACATTTATTATTTTAAAGACTATATCATTATTAACAACGAAGAATATAAATAGATAAGAAGTCACCGTGGAATTTCAACAGCTTTCAGCAGGGTATAGGATTTGGTTCTTAAACAATACTGATAACAAACAGTTACCCTGGCCATAAATTTAATCTGATTGTATTGTACTTCGCTACGTCTCGTATAGCAATATAAAAATGTGCGCATTAAAGATTTTACAGTCATAAAATAATTATTACACCGACAGTAAAACAAAACAGTAGAATCTATTTACAGGAGTTTGGAAATCCGCCAAAATTTTAAAACAAAATTTAGTGCTTTACGAACAGCGAAGGCCTTTCATAGCGTACTGTTTAAATATTTAGACCAGCAGATCTATTTCTCACTTAAGGGTTCTCGTAAACGTTCAGAAGCGTATATTCAATGTGGTTTACTCCACCATTTCTGTTTTGTCGACTTACTAGATCTCATACACGTGATGTTGCTAGTTACAATTACCCCTATATTTTTTGAAGTCTGTAAAAATTTTATACAATCAAAACTTTGTCGTTTATGAACAACGACGGCCTTATAAAGAGTATTGATTTTTTACATAAGAACTAGAGGATCGATTTTTTTTACATAAGAACTAGAGGATCGATTTCTGATTAGAGGGGTTTTGTAAACGTTTAAAAGCATATCTGTTATTTGGTTTCCGTTTTCCCTACATATTCGCTATCATAGACGTGATGTTGCTAGTGACAGTCATATCTATATTTTTAGAAGTGCGCTAAAAAATTGTACAACCAAAACTTTGTCGTTTATGAACAACGAAGGCCTTATGAAGAGTACTGTTTTTACATATGGAGTAGTGGAACTATTACTCATTTAAGGGGTTTATAAAGCGCATCTGTAATTTGGTTTGCCTCATCCTTTCTCTTCTTTGAGAGTAGATTTAAAAATTAAAATATTGGATTTTATAAAATGATAACAAATTAAAGACGTGATGTTGCTAATTACCGTCTCATCTATAATATTGAAGTGCGTTAAAATGTTTTACAGTCAGAACTATGTGGTTTATGAGCAGCGAAAACATTGTATATGGTATTGTTATTATATTTTCTATAATGGCATGTCCTTTGAAATTGTCTAATTTATTCTATACTGCCTTTGTTTTGGTTTTAATTATTATTTTCATGATTTTATCACTTCCTTTTCCTGATTTCTTATTATAATACAGATCCGTATTTTAGTAGTTTTTTTTCCAAAGGAGTAAAAGCTTCTTGAATTCTCTTTTTATCTTTTCAAGCTTAACATCATCATGAATTGGTGGTTATTAAAATATGTCGTTTATTTAGCTCCTTTAATCAAGTGTCTTAATGACATGTCCAGAAACATACGATTCATCTGCATCCTACACATGTTTGGCTTTATTTTAGTGGAAATAAATTCATTAAGTTTCTTGTAATTAAAACTGTACACATTGAATGTTTTCCTGTGAGGATATAATATAGAAATAGGAGATGTGGTCAGAATTTACTTAAACGGTTAGCAAAAACTATAGATTACATAAATTAATTTGCAAGAAATATGTAGTAAGCAAGGCTCTTTCAGTCCTTGACAACTATGGATAAAAACGAAAGGGGTGCCTGCGCGTGAAATTTTTGTGGCAGGAGGTGTGTAATCTCCAACCACACATCTCCTGAGTCGACACAGTTAGATACCAGTGGCAAGTTAAGTGCATATACAGGACGACTGGAAAATAATGCTGAGATAAGCTGAGAGCACATACAGTGCGTACAATTCCCAAATGGTTACCCATCTGATACTAACCAGGCTCAACGTTGCGTAACTTCAGTGATATGTAGAGAATGGGCGTGTCAACATGATTATGCCGTAACAAGATAGTAACTCTCTATGTCCGCCTAAAGTAAGCTCATTTCAAAAAGCAACAGGTTTCTAGCTACTTAACTCTGGGATCAAATCGGCAGGCGGCTAAATAAGGAACAGTAATTAAAAACAACTACAGACGAAAATATGAAACGGAAAAGTCTACGCATTGTAGTTCCAGAGGCGGAATATAATGTCGATTACCCTGAGAAATGATCCTCCATAGCGAATATTTACAGTTTTAATTACAAGAAACTTAGTGAATTTATTTCCACGAAAATAAAGCCAAACATGTGTAGGATGCAGACGAATCGTATGTTTCTGGACATGTCATTAAGACACTCGAGAAAAGGAGCTAAATAAACGACATATTTTAATAACCACAACTATTTATTAGGCAAAAATATTGTGTTTTCTGTCCACGTAATAAGCAGGGACTATTTTGACGAATACCTGGCCTGTACGTTTGAGCGTCAAAATCGGCAAAAACAGACACAAACGAAGACGTCAAAACTGCTCTTTCTCACGTCTATCGCAACTAGAGTAAAACCGCATGAATTGCAACGGAAATTGCTGTCGCTATACTGAAGATCTACGTTCTCAAATTGTATCCTGTTCGCACACCTCAAAAGAATTCTCCAGAAAAAGGGAGTTGATCAATGTGGAGCAGTCATATCGCAATCAAGTGTAACATTTTGATACACATATTTTGAATTGTAGATAGGTGTACTAGTGTAACTTGACAAAGCTCAAAAGGTGACAGACTGCAAAGGGATTTAAAGAAATATTTTAGTGTAAAATTACTCGATTGTTACGATTTTACAAAAACCTGTACCTAATTCGACAAAAAGCAAGTCATGAATTGATTTCCCATGCGATCGTGCATATTGAAATGGCTACAGCTTTCCTGTACTTTTTTTTCTAATGTTGCACAGTGCGACTACAAGGTGGTTGCGCAAATAGTTTACGTTTAGTAATGTTACCTAACAATCTTCGTAACGCTGAGAAGTATTTTAATGTCTGAAACAAATCCTCCTCTAAAAAGGCATATTTTTTTAGAGAAGCATTTAAATCAGTGTGTCGCACTAGATAAAGAATATGTTGATCAATAACGATCTTTTTATATTATTTGGATTGTTCAGACTATTGTTCTCGTGTTTAATGTTATTTGCACGTTTCTACCTACGTAGCTTACGATCTTCTTCACGTTGATCTTGTCGAACTCGAAAATATTTGCTCTTATTCTTGCAGCAATAAACAGAGCCGTTTACTTAGTCCAGTGAGTAGCATGCCTTTTATTTCATCAGCCATGATCAGAATATATTTAATAGAACTCTTAAGTAACACACAAATGTATTCTTGGTATCGCGGACGCAAAGATTTTAGCATGAGGTATAAAGGACTAGATACAATTCAATTGTAAGTGACACACTTGTAGAGGTTAGAATTTTAATTCTCAGTGTTAGCGGTAGGAGCAATACAATTGTGAATTATTTAAGACCACTACAAAGTTAAAGTTGATATGAGATCATGCTACTCCATGGATTAAATAAATGGGTTCCGTTCCAAATTTAGTGCAAATTCGGAAGTTGCAGAGAAATGTTTCCGAGTTAGAAAAAAAAAAAACACCAAAGGTCAGAAAATATATCGAGCGAAAAATTGGGCTAACCATATTCAAAGTGAGAACCGTATTCCAAAGAATTAAAATAATACGAACAGTCTTATATTGTTAACTATATTCGTCGTTTCTCATATAATTAATACTTTTAATTTAGTTATAGTATAAATACCTGTTAGAAGTAAAAAAGAAAAAAAATAGAAATACTATTCTGTTTATTAAGTAGTGGCATAGCTTTTAAATTTTTGCAAAATAAATAAAGAGTGATAGAAGAAAGAGTGATATATACTGCATGAAAAAGAGTGGGAAAGCATCTGTTGAATGGCTTTTAAACAGTACAGGGTGGAACAATAAATTTGTCGCCCTAAAGAGAACAACACCACAGTTTTAATTTTTTATTTTTTTATTAAAAAAATCAATTCAGGTAACTTGATTATGTAGTCAATCTTGAGGTCGCAGGAGGACATGGCAGTGAGAGAAAAGCACAGCGTAGTACTACTCCTTCTGAAACCGACTTCGAGGATGTGAGGTGGCATTAGGTGACCCTCTATTGAGACCATACCCAGCACCATAATCATGACCGAAAACTTCGTTCATCTATGCTCCCACGCATTAAACAGTCCAGATTTTCATTTTGTGGCTGCTGGCGATGGTCCTTTTGTCATAACTCTGTAGAGAGCATGAGTTGGACAGCGGCCCATCTCCGATCTCGCTCGGTGAACATTGTGTCATTTCAGATATGATAGAAGGATCCTATCGCTCTTGGTATTTGTACAAAACTGATTAACTAGTAGATGGTCTGTAACAAAAAAGAAAACCGTTTTGATAAAACGGAAATGGAATCATGTCATCTTTTCTAGGGCGACAATTTTACCGTTCCACCCTGTATGAAAACGTCGGTTGATTGATTGACCATGTTTAATATGTTCGCGCCTGTAGATTTTGTTATAATGTCATTTTTTATGGGGTTAACGCTTATCAAGGCTCAAGGGCAACTCAAAGATAAGTATTAATGAGGGTCGGGTGGATTCTGAGACAACACTATGAAAATCGGTATTGAGGGAACATAAGCAGAGTTTGAGTATTATATATAACGGCTCAACAGAAACAGATAATAGATTTTAAAACGATTATGTTATAATCCCAATGGAAGCAGCTCAGCAATATTGTGCTTCACAGACGGATTTCGTGAAACCGAATTTACAAATCGAAGATCAACTTATAATGTACATTTTATAAACGTTTATGTTCTCTTTCAAAAAGAATTAAGCACTATTTGAATATATCTTAGCAAACTGAATTACACTAGATTGTCCTTGTACACAGAGTTGAGTACTCTAACGGTATTAAAATGTAACACCAATAAAATATGTCAAACATTCAGTAATAGACACCTTAAACCTACACTAGTAAAGTAACATAAAAATTATTTACCAAATAATAGCAAAGTGCAAGAAGCTTTATGAACGGGATATATCCGCGCTTCCATATGATGATATAACATAATCACGGTGACAAACCGGCTTTCGTCATATCACCGAATTAAGAAACAATGAGCCTGGCGAGTACTGGGCGGCTGATCATTTAAGGAATAACAGGCACTGTGTGTGTTCTTCGATTATCTCGAAATTGTTTCAAATTGCCCTGAATTTTTATTCACTACTGGAATAAAACGGTGGCGACTCAGGAGAAGTGTGGTTTAAGATTACGCAACTCTTGTCACGAAAAATTTAACGCGCTAGTTCTAGCATCATCATCGATGTTCGGAAGCTTCATCGGAAAGAGTGGACGAACGGTTTATATTCCCATATACATTTGAAATTTTTACTCAAGCTTTGATATCATGGAAGGCCGGCGCTTTTTTTACATAGGCATCACCACTTATCAAGGCCAAGGGGCCACTCGAGGATAAGTTTTAAAGAGTGTGCAGTAGAAATTGGACAATATAGTAATTGTTAGGAATGGAAATTCGGTAAATTTAACTCATATGGAACGGCTCATCAAAAACTTGTTTACGTTAGACTTTAAGACAACCATATTGTAGTCAGCTGGAAAGCAAGATAACGGAAGACAATTCCATAGGCGTGCAGTTCTAAGAAAGACACTTTGTTCATGGAATCTACGTTTAGGTTCAGGCACAGATAAAGAGTGTGGGAAATTGTTGGAAGTGTTTTCTGCTAGACGTGTGTATCTTGTAAAAGTTTGGCGAGGGGGGACCATAGATTGAAGCTCAGTCGAGCACTTGCCGCGAAAAGAACGATAGACAAACTCGTAACATCTCTTCTGTGAGAAAGAGGTTACAAGGAAGAGAAAAGGACATCTCCGACGAGGCTAGGAAGTCTATTTTGAATTCTCTCAAGGCAGGATAAGTCCTTTCTTACAGCTCCTGCCCAAATGTAGCAACAGTACGCCATCCTTGTTGTTTTTGTTGTTGTTGTTGTTGTTTTTCTTTGTTTCTTTGTTTATTTTTGTTGTATACCGTTCTGCATCGTAAACTTCTACTTAAATTTTAACCAGTAACTGTTTATAAACCTTTGCCAAACAGCGTTAATTTGCATCTCATTTTATCGCTTATACTTTGAAACCAATTGAATGTAATCCATACTTTTGTATATTCCCTGTAAACTCTGGAATCTGCACAGAATTAATTAATGGAGGTAGCATGCTCTCGTTCCGTCAGCTATGACCGAGTAGAAGTCCTAAGTAATTTGATGTTAAGTGTCACCTGCAGTGAAATTCAATTGTAAGGCTCAATCTTCATTGCAAGTGAAACTCAAGATACAATTGCGAATTATGCTTCGCTATTCTTTGTTAAGATTCCTGAGTTTGACAAGATACACTTGAGGTTACATCAACCGAAACGTGAAAATATTCAAGATGAGAACAATAGTCTGCAGAAGTAACGAATGTTACTACTTGTAGCTAACTTTGTTTATATATATATATATATATATATATATGTATATATATTCCAATAATATATATATATATATATATATATATTATTGGAATATATATATGATGGAAATAGTATTCCGACAAAATAGAGAAAATAAAAAGGAACAAACCGTATTATGTGTTCATCAACGTTTCGTATTTATTTCGAGACTTCCTCTGGATGAATGAGATTTAGAAACAAAAAATACCAGTACAAAATATTTATATATGACGTCACTAAAATTTCTTCTCTTTAACAGCACCAGCCCTCCCCCTACTTTTTGAATTTCCAACGTCTTTTTTTTTCCGTTTCTCTGAAATAGAACTGCGTCACACTGTGCACGTGAAACATTTTCAAATATTTTGTACTGGTATGTTTTGTTTCTAAATCTCATTCATCCAGAGGAAGTCTCGAAATAAAGACGAAACGTTGATGAACACATAATACGGTTTGTTCCTTTTTATTTTCTCTCTCTCTCTCTCTCTCTCTCTCTCTCTCTCTATCTCTCTCTCTCTCTCTCTCTGTATATATATATGTATATATATATATATATATATATATTCCAATAAGACAAGTTAACAGGTTTAGTTGGTCTCAGCTCTTTTTGTTCCGTTAAGATGTGTGTTTATTTTCTTTGAGCTTGTATTTATTTGATACTTCTGTTTTGCTTGGATGAAAAATCTCCAGAAAGATATATTATTCATCCTGTGTTCTTAAGTGTGATGAACTTTAGAAAATACTACAAAACATGATGTGAAAGAATGACGGCGGAATGCTTTTTACGAGGGGTGTGCAATAAGTAATGCCCCTGACCCACTTCCCATAGCAGTAGAGCAACGAAACTTGGCATAGTTATTAGTCTTTCTCTACAAAGGGACCAGCCAGAGTTATATATTTCTCCCATCGTTTGATGCAGCGTTTTTGTAGAACACCCCAGGTTGGTCCTCCAACCACGACGTGACTTCAGAAATCAAGGCTGCTTCACCTGAGAAACCCTTTCCTTTCAAAAACAACTTCATGGCTGGGAAGAGGTGAAAGTCAGAGGGTGAAAGGTTAGGAGAGTAGGGAGGATGGGAGAGGATTTCATAACCACACGCCCGTGCTTCTGATCTGGCGACATGCGAGTTGTGAACCGCAGCGTTGTCCTGCAGGAGGAGTATACCTTTGCTAATATTGCCCTGCCTCTTGATTTTGATAGCTTCCTTTAATTTCTTCAAAAGTGAAGCATAATACGCTCCTGTAATTGTGCTACCCTTTGCTAGGAAATCTGTCGTTACTACTCCGTCCTAGTCCCAGAAGACTGTGAGCATGACCTTGCCAGCGGAGGGCTGTACTCTTGCCTTCTTTGGGGGTGGTGAGTCCAAGTGCTTCCACTGCATTGCTTTGTTCTCTGGATAATAGGGATGGACCCTGGTTTCATCCTGTGTAATCAGTCTTTTGAAAAAGTTTGACTCATCTTGTTGGCACATCTCCAAATTCATCCTCGAGCACTCGACGCGTTTTCGCTTCTGGAATGATGTGAGCAACCTGGGAATCCATCTGGTAGACACGTTATTTATATGCAAATGGTCATGAATGATAGTTTCCACAGACCCTGTACTAATCTTGACATCTTAGGCTATTTGGCGAATAGTAATGCGCCGATCTTCCAAAATGGCAGCCTCAAGTTGACGGACAGATGCCTCATCAATGGCAGAAGGGGGCGACCAGGTCTGGGAGCTGTTTCCACAAACTTCCGGCCATGTTTGAATTCACAATCCTAGCGTTTTACAAGGTCATATGATGGGGTATTATCACCATGTTTCTTTCATTTTATCAAAAGTATCCTATGGTGTGCGTCCTTTCAAATACAAAAACCGGATCACTGCTCAACATTCAACAGGCTCCATTTCACACCTGACTTAGTTCAAACACCTGTAAAAGAGAAACCACAATGAGTTCAGTGCTGTAATTTGCCACATAACCCCTAGAGATTAATCATTGGACATGCAAAATTTCAGCTAGATCAGACTACTGGAAGTTGGTCAGGGGTATTACTTATTGCACGCCCCTCGTAGAAGGCTGATACAAAAACTATCGACACAAGGAAACGTACAAGTTTTAAAACGAGAAAGTGGTCACGCAAAATCAAAGAATTCAATAGTAAAAGTAGAAATTAATTAAACATTATTCTAAAGCTACTAGAAAAATATCCAATAATCAGTTATAAACACTATTGAAAGAAGACATCAAAATGTTGACATCAACAAATATTTCTCCCAGTTTTCGTAAACAAAACAAAAATATATTCAATCACTGCTATGTTTTTAATTAAGATTATACATAAAAAAGAATATATTGCAGAATTCATACTAGAATGTTCAATGGCGTGACGTTGCTTTATAAGATTCGATTGTAACTGGAGTATCAACGTTCTCTTCTAAGTGTATACGAAACGAGAAATAAGGTTGCTAATTTGTAAAGGTTTCTACTGTCTGACATAATTAGAGTATGCTGCATGTTTGGGTTCTGTTAAAAATTCCATGCAGATTCCCGAGTTTAACAAAAAAGATTTCCGAGGTTAGATACACCTGCAGATGGTAGGAGGCTGAATCAATCGGCACGTTAAGTGAATAACACTAAATACAAGAAGAGTAATTCGAATAATCCAAATTATATAAATAAATATCTATTAGCAGAAAATTACAATTGATAATACGTTATCACTCTGAAAGAGCATAAAGCAGACTTCAATAATATACATTTTTACAGATTACTGGACCTATAAACATGTATCACTACATATTCTGATATTCATAAAAGATTAATCTGATAAAATTGTGCTTGGGATGTGTTTATTTGTTGATGACGCAACCGCCTATAATATGAATTAGGGAAAAACGAATGTACATATATCCAAGGCAATGACACAAATCTAGAAAACTGTTATCAGTCTGTAGAGGAATGGAGGTAGCTTGCATGGCTACTAAGACTAAGATACTTTCTTCTAAAAACTACAAGCAAATATTCTCAACCATCGACTGCAATGACTTATAACGCTCCTCAGCTTTACATGTACAAGCAATATGAATTCATACAAGTACATCAAGTACGTTGCCATAGCTTTTGCAACGCAGCTGAGTCCGGTCTATCCTGCTATAAACTGCCAAACAACCGATATCTTTAAAAAGCCACGAGTCTTTTTTTTTACAAGGCCCGAACGTACCTTGCTTTTATACAGATAGGTAGAAGGATCCCACCATTTTTCCAGCGGCCCGGGCAACAGACTTGATATACATGTTCCAATTCACATCAGAAGTAAAGGTCAAACCCAGGAGCTTGTAAAAACATGAAGCCTCCCCAAGACGAGAGCCATCCATTTCAAATGATGCTAGATTAGGAACAGAGCATTGATGGTGTAAAGTAAGGAGCTTGGTTTTAGATGCATTAAAAGTAACCAGCCATCTCTTCCCCACTGAACCATGCGCTCAAGTTAAGAGGAGAGGGAATCAGAGAGAGCTTTGTCATTCACGGCCTTTGATCTGTTGCCGTAAATAGTCGAGTCATCAGCATAGATGTCGACGAATGATTTAAGTATGTGTTTTGGGAGATCATTGATGTAGATTAGGAAGAGAATTGGGCCCAGGATGGATCCCTGGTGGACTCCACCATTAATACTATGGGCCTTTGATTGCTACCCATCAACTACTACTCTTATGAACTTATCAGAAAGAAATGATTTAATTATTGAGAAAACATTTCTAGTTGTACCGTAGCTGGAAATCTTGTGATGTAAACCCTTATGCCAAACCTTATCGAAGGCGTTTGATATGTCAAGAGCAATTGCCCTAGAAAGGAAGCCTTTTTCGAGAGATTCACTAATCCTATGGGATATAGCTGTTAGCACATCAGCTGTGGATCTAGCAGGACGGAAACCATATTGCATGTCACTTAGGAGGTTATTTCTGTTGAGATGGTTGACTACTTCTTTATATAATATGGATTCCAGTAACTTACTCATGACACACAAGAGACTTATTGGTCTGTTCTGAGAGGGAGGTGACTTATCACCTGGGTTTTTAAATACAGGGCATACTGACGAGGTCTTCCAATATGTTGGAAAGCACTTCTCCTTAAGGCAACGCTTAAACAGTTTTGGAAGTATGGGTGCAAGTTCTGGTCGAAGCTTTTTCAACACTATAATTGGAATGTCGTCTGGGTCAGTTGCTTTACTTAAATCAAGGTTCTTGATTAGTTTGGCGAACTCACGCACAGATATTTGTATGTTGGATAGTGTGTTGTCTGTTGTAGGAGAAAATACGGGGAGTTGATGACCGTCGCAGAGGGTAGAATTAGCTGTAAAGTTCTTTGCAAATAGTTTGGCCTTGTCTGATGCTGATGAGATGACCCCAGGTCCATTGATGATGGTTGGGATAGAGCGCACGCTTCTGTTCAGGATTCTGTTGGCTATTTGCCAAAACTGGTGGGAACCAAGCCGCTGCTCAGCTGCTTTAGATTTGACGGACTGACCATATAGCTCTCTTGCATTTTTATTACTCTTTTACAGTGGTTGCTGGCAGTCCTGAAAGCAGCTTTAGTCTCAGTAGATCTATTACATTGGTAGCTATGGAAAAAGTGATTTCTGTGCGCAATGCACATTCTTGGGAGACCCATGGCTGACTGTTAGGTTTTTGTTGGAATTTTTGGATGGTATGAATGTGTCTATGCCTACAATAAAGCATTCGGTCAGGTCTGATACTATAGAGGACACATCCTTTTTAAACATTGAATGCAGAGGTAGATCAAATATGGAAGCTATCCCAGTCAGCCATAGAGTATCATGAACAGCGCTCAGGGGAAGTTGTGAGAAAAAGGTCTAGAAGGCTTGCATACTGACTGGTAGTATCGGGCACACGGGTGGGTTCGTGAACAATCTGAGTGAGGTCATAGGCAATTGCAAATCATGGCAGAATCTCCCCTCATTATCTGTCTTATTTGAGTGGGTCAGTCATTCCACATTATGGACATTGAGGTCATCGCAAATGTGAAAGTTAGCCGAAGGATGAGCAGACAGGATGAGGTTTATTTTCTCAGATATACTCTTAAAGTCTCCCAAGTATGAAGTATTGTGGCTCCACCTAGACTATTGCATCTACCACTAGTCCCTTGCACTTAGACAGGATACAAAACCGAATCTGAAATCAACTATGTTCGGACTATCAGTAAAGATTCTAGCCTTGGCGCATAACCGCATCAACGTGTCTGTTTTAGAAGTTAATTGAATGCGCTCTGATGAATTCATCTCAAAGGTGCACTGGTGCGTCGGCTAGTCGGGAGTATTATGTCAAGTGTAAACCCTTGATATACATACATTCGACTAGCCACTATGTAACAAAATTCCACATATTTACTATTGAGCTTCTTAGAGCCGGAAAGTCTTCTGATCAATTTTCTTTTTTGTCTCGGACTGCTTGGATTACGAATTCCCTCCTTGTTTCCTGTATTCCCGACTTTACTTACTTGCAGAAATGTAAATGTAAACAGACATATTGCTGCTCAACTGTGAACATATGATGTCACCTAGTAGTAACGTTATGTCTGAGTGGGAATATATTTTTGTGTGCTGTGAATGGTGTGAAACAATTTGTATTCAGAACCACACGTCCTACTGATGATGTTGGATATTACAATAGAAAAATACGAGGATGAAAGTAATATGGTTAAGCTTAAACATAGAAAAGTAAAGAACTAGTTGTGTACAATGGAAAAGAAAATGTGACAGCATTAAGAATTGAGTATATAATGTTAAACTGAATTAAAACAAAATTCTAAATGCTGCAATATTTTAAGTTATAAATTCATTACATTTTTATGAGAATCTCTTGTCCTTTTCTTTTTCCAGTTTTAACCACTATTTTTTTTTACTTTTTTCATATTCAAACTTAACCATATTACTTTTCATGCATTTTTCTGTTGTAATTAATACATAGATATGGATTAGTACACTGATTTTTCCAGACTTCCAATAAATTCACTTGTTCTTTGTTTAATTTGTTTAATTTTAGTCTTATTTTTTGCTTACATAAACACACATGTAATTACAATGTAAGGCACTCGTCTGCACTCAATAAAATTCCCCAATTATCTCCCTTTCATGCTTTCATTAGTGAATTAGTAGCAACAGTAGTCGTTGACGAGTCGATTTAACTATGGAAATCAGTCATAAAAAGCGTCGCTCACCTCCTTACATATTTTTAAGATCTTGAACAACACAAAATTTATCATAACTTTTGTTTTACTGAACGAAAATTGAAAAAAAAAATTTCACAATAAAACTGAGAAGTTGATCGATAAACTGTAATAATTGTTTGAAATTTGGTCGAAAAATAGATTAGAGGTGAAGCTTTAAACAGTTCTCAACGACTAAAACTACCACTTACCCATGTATTCAAACACGGTAGTGTTTGAATGATTCCTGCTTAAAAGATGGTGGACATGGCAGTTTGAGCTGATTTTTATTTGTACCAAACATGGTCGAATTGTATAAAGGATTCTCCATTTTATTAACGATTTCATGGTTGACATTTTTGGGGAGTGCACCCCCCCCTCAAGATAGACTGTGTTTACGTCAGATATAAAGCTGTTATTTATTTTCTATAGATTCGTAAATCTCAATGTTGGATGCAAAATCGCGTCCTCTGACAAGTCGGCCATCCTTTTTAATCTGTCTTGATGCTTGGATTCACGTCTTTCTCAATCCGATTGCAAGTTCCGAGGCGATTCTTCCGAGTACATCGAGATGACATCCGAAAGAAATCTTCAAATCTCCTTTTTATGTCCTTTATAGGTGCGTCCACGTGTCACGATTAGAGGTTCGGTCGGTAGTTCGGTCAGTAACGTAAGTCACTAGAAAGCAGTTTGTAGTACGCGTTTTGATTAGCTTTATTCTGTTGCTACAATTGTCAGTATTCCAATTTTTTACAGAAGAATCACCAATTATCAAGGCTCAAAGGTCACTCGAGGATAAGGTTAATTAGTGTACGGTAGTCAAGTAGAAAATATCGTAGTAATCATTAGTAGTAGAAATTTAAAGGGATCACTTATCAAGAACTTGTTTACGTTGGACTTGAAGACGACCATATTGTAGTCAGCTGGAAAGCAGAAAAACGGAACAGAGTTCTACAGGCGTGCAGTTTTAAGAAAGACGCTTTGTTTATAGAATCTACGTTTAGGTTTAGACCGGTGGTTCCCAACCTATTTTGGGGCATGCACCACCTAGGTATTTATAAAATCCTGATGCCTCCCCTTTGTGATATTTAATTTTTGTTATTAAAAATCCCTGTTATTCAGTGAAGTAAGCTTAAAAGGCCATTAACTTGTATCTAAACAAGGTTCCAAAGTTCACTGTTAATATAATAATAATAATAATAGTAATAATAATAATAGTAATAATAATAATAGTAGTAATAATAATAATAGTAATAATAATAATAGTAGTAGTAGTAATAATAATAATAGTAGTAGTAGTAATAATAATAATAGTAATAATAATAACAGTAATAATAATAATAATAATAATAATAGTAATAATAATAATAGTAGTATTAATAATAATAATAATAATAATAATAATAATAATAGTAATAATAATAATGATAATAGTAATAATAATAATAATAATAATAATAATAATAATAATAATAATAATAATAATAATGAAAAAAATAACTCATTCTCAAATTGCCCTATAGTCTTTGGTATAGTAAGCCCAAGGGTTCACGTCCTGCCCATGCCCCACCAAAATATTGCCATGCCACACCGGTGGGGCATGCGCCCCACGTTGGGAATGACTGGTTTAGACACAGATGGATAAAACGTTGTTTTTTTTCTTTTAGTCGAACACCGCTTGTCAAGACCGAAGAGTCACACGATGACGACGGCAATTATGATGATCATTAACGCTGTAACTTTCGTTATTAAGGAGGGAAGTTCAACGAGAACTTATTTATATTTGTTTGTAAATTACCATGTTATACTCAGGTAGGAAGCAGCCCCGCGGTAGTGTGTTCCACATGCGGACAGTTCTCGGAAAAAAAACTTGCTCGATAGATTTTCGTTAAGTTTTAAGCACTGATAGAGAGTAAGGCAAATTATTGGCAATTGTTGTATCTAGATGAGTTGCAAATGTTTTGCGAGAATGAAAAACTGTAATTCGGAGCTCAGTCGAGCACCTGCAATGAAAATAAAGATTGAGCATAGAGCGTCTCACAATGTCTGTTTTTGTGAGAAAGACGAAGTAAGGGATCGAAAAGGTCCTCGCCTACTCGAGTTCGAGGACGGTTTTGTACCCTGGTTAGGCATGAAAGGACGGTCTGAGCAGCCCCTCTCCATATATAAAAACAGGACGCTATTTTGGGATGTATTTGGGTCTTATGTATGTAGAGAACTGCATGGGCAGTGAGATACTTTCTGAAGCGGTATGATGCAGCCTTCCATGATCGTAGACAACAACGAGGATCTGGCAGAAGTTAGTCGGGATAATCCAGTGAGAAATTAACACATAACGTTTAAAAAATATCCACACAAATCATTGGTTTATTTTTAAAAAAATATAATAAACTCTGTTTTTAATGTAACATGTACAACGTTAACATTCTTCTCCCAAACACTCATGTTTCCTGTGAAAGGAGTTTAAGATAAAGAGTCTTTGGTCATTGCTATTGGTGGTAGAGAAGGTTTCTTGTAGTTATTGAAGGAAACAAGTTTAGTCTTGGCAGCATTGAATGTGACCATCCATTTTGTCCTGATCCCACTACAGATTGGAGGTCGTCCTCTAGTATTCCTGCCATTTCTTTAGATATGTGTTCATTTGTTTTCCTGTCGTGTCTTTCTTTTCTTTCTTTCTTTTTTTTTTTTTTTTGCTTTGTTAAAATGAAAATTTAACACGAAGAAATGGAGGGGCGAAAAATCTGGAACTATAAAAGATAATTCCTCGCATTATTAATAAAACCTAGATTTTTCAGGAATTACGAGTAACGATGTTTCTGAATTTTTGAGGTGCGGATTGGTTACTCGTATTATTGGGATTTCATTGGACTGCCCACATTGGTTAAAGCACCCTTTTTTTTACACAGTGATCACCACTTATCAAGGCCCGGAAGCCACTCAGGGATAAGGGCTATTGCAAGTACATTACGTTAGTGTAGAGATTTGCTGAAGTGTTTACTTAAGGGGGCGGTTCATTAGGAATTTGTTAACATTGGACTTGAAGACATCCAAGTTGTAGTCCGGAGGGAAGCAGGCAGACGGAACAGAGTTCCACAGGCGTGCAGTTCTAAGAAAGAAGCTTTGTTCATGGAATCCGCGTTTTGATTTAGGCACAGATATAGAGTGGGGGAAATTTTTCACAGTGGATTCAGCTAGACGGGTGTTTTTCGTGAAAGACTGGCGAGGGGGGACCAGAGATTGGAGTTCAGACGAGCATCTGCCATGGAAATAACGATAAAACAAGGATAGGCTCGCAACGTCTCTTCTGTGGGAGAGAGGTTGCAGGGTAGAGAAAAGGGGATCCCCCACTAAGCCAACTTGATAAATTCAGTTGTAAAAGTGATACTCTTTTGAAAGCTGAAGGTTTAATTTTCAGAGTGGCCGACTGAAAAAATACAAAAAAGGCTGACGAAACAAGAGCATGCTACCACTGTGACATAAATAAAGGGTTCCGTCCGAAATTCCGCCCAGATTCCACAGTTTAACAAGATACACCTGAAGAATTTCGGAGGTTACATCGACCGAAACGTTGTGAAAATCAAAATCAAGATGAGTACAGTAGTCTGATGAATACAACTAATACGAACTGTTGTTTATTGTAATTTTTTTTAATTAAATGGAGGCAGTTTGTATTATTTAGATTGCTTGCATTACTGCTTTCATTTTAATGTTATTTTCACAATGTTTCAACCAATGTAACTTGGAGATATTGAATAGTCGGTATAGCTGAACAAATATGGTGGAAAAGAGAAACATATAGCCTTATGGGACGAAGTAAAAATTAGAGACAGAAAAGAATAGTGAAAAGTAGGTACGTGCAAAACGAATGCCGATGCTAAAAATATATAAGCATTTTGACCCCTGCCTTTACTTAAAAAATCACCAAAAATCAGGAAATTAACCAATTTTAATGAAATTTTCAGTACTTATCAAATAATAATCGCGAAATATAATGAACTAATTATTTTTATTTAAATCTTAGTTGACATGTATTTTTTTGTTTAAACAAAAATACGTTTACTAAAGTTATGGTTTTTAGTAGTAAATGAAATACGCAAGAATTTATTTTTGCTTTTTTTATAAAAATAAATCATCGTAATTTGTAACAATAAAAATAAAATAAAATAATTTTTACAGGAATATTACGAAAAAAGCCCCTAAATTTCGTATTAATTAATTCGATGTAACTCGATTAAAAATGAATTTCTCGAAATACCGATCTTACCATTGAATTAAGCATTGTTTATTTAACATTTTCACACAAAAAAATTATAATTGCAAAAAATATTTCTACTTTTTTTAAATTACAGGTATCGCATAGTTTTTATATGCAAGATTTTAATAATTTCTTTTCTCGCAAGAATGTGAAACTTTCGGCGTAACATATTTGTTATATAATATTGAACAATAATTAAAAAAATTAATTTAAAAACAGGAACATAGAAAAATAATTAAATTAAAAATGGAAAAATTTATACAAACGTTCAGAATAGGAATGTACAGAAGCACATTTGGGGAAAACATTATCACACCCCTTCCGCCCTTTAAATTACATGACGCTATTTTCACAGGCTTTCGACTGGCTGAAATTTAGTCCGTGTTTAGAAAAACTTTAGTTTGCTACGTTTTGCAAACGGCAGAATCACGTGGTTTAGGGCTAATTAATTTATGTTTTGTACAAACAAGGTGTTTTTTTTTGTATTTAATTAAATATCTTAGGGCCTTACTAATTATCTTTGAAATATAGCCAGAAAAATAATATTTATCTTTAAATTAATTTTTACAATGAATTTATTTAACTTGAAAATTTAACTGAATTGAGTAGCTCGCCGTGAAAACATTTTTCAGAATTTTTTTTTTTTTCACGTGTACAAACATTTTTTTCCCATTTGGAAATTAAGTTTAGTGCTTAATCTTTCCAATACAATAAAAAAAAAATTGTCGGAAACCTACAAAAAATTATGATAAATCGGGTTTCAAAACTAGGTCCCCCCTTTCGCTGTCCGTCCATTTCTGCCCGTACCTAGTGAAGAGTACGAGGACTCAAAAAGTAGTGCATATTGCTGAGCGACAATCGCCTACAAAGCAGATCTATCATAGAATGTAATATATGGGGGCCACCATTATATATATATGTGTGTGTGTGTGTGTGTGTGTGTGTGTGTGTGTGTGTGTGTGTGTGTGTGTGTGTAATCAGTGCAATCTTTTTTTATTTTTTATCCGTATTAGAAGCATTGACTGAAGTTTTAATTTTAAAATAAAATGCGTAATGAATACGTTTGAAGCTAAATTACAATGCGAAATTATTAAAATAAACAAGTGTTAATTTTTCAGATTTATATTTCGGAGTAGAACTTCCTCATCAGTTTCAGAATTTTTCTCTTTTTCCTGCCATGACGTTAGATTAAACAAAGTTGAAGAGCCCACATGATGTGAACTGCGGTGTTATTATTATTATTATTATTATTATTATTATTATTATTATTATTATTATTATTATTATTATTATTGTTGTTGTTATTGTTTTTGTTATTATTGTTGTTGTTGTTATTATTATTATTATTATTATTATTATTATTATTACTATTACTATTATTATTATTATTATCATAATTATTATTATCATTATTATTATTATCATTATTATTATTATTATTATTATTACTACTATTACTATTATTATTATTATTATCATTATTATTATCATTATTATTATCATTATTATTTTGTTTTGTAATGGCGGAATGGTTGTGGTTAGCCACGCGATTTAATAATCAGAGTAGCTTTTATTTTTTATCCGTGTTTGAAGCGTTGACTGAAATTTCAAATCGCTAGACAAAGCGCAACCATTTTGGCATTACAAAAAAATAACAGCGCAGTAAACATTACGTGGACTCTTTAATTTTCTTCCACCTAATATTATGGCGAGGAAAAAGAGAAAAAAATATAAGACTGACATGGGAGCTATATTCCGAAATATACATTTTCAAAATAAACACTTGTTTATTTTAATAATTTCGCTTCAAACGTATTAATCAGGTTTTTATTTTTAAATTTATATATATATATATATATAATTTTTTTTATTTTTTGTGTATTGATATTTATATTAAAAACCCTGTTTTTCTATTTATTTAAAAGGATAATGCTACTTTGTTATATATGGGTCATGGAATTGCATTAATCTGCAAAAGATCTAGATAATTTTCATATTCTTTTAAACATTCATTTGAATTAATTCCCAGTTAGTTTTTTCGGTTTTCTTATAGGATGATCAACTTTATTTAACTATTACGTGTTATTATATTCATGCAGATATTGTACTTGATTTATATTAGCGTAATATGTGCGTATAATATACGGCATAATCAGGATGACAAACCGGTTCCCGCTGGACCATCGAAGTTAAGCGACGTTGAGTCTGGTCAGTACTAAACGGGTGACCATTTGGGATTTCCAGGTGTTGTATGTGCTCTCCGCTTATCTCGGCATTGTTTCCAGTCGTCCTCGTCTTCTCCTTGCCACTGGACCCAAACAGTGCCGATTCAGGAGAGGTGTGGTTAGTTATTGCGCGACCCTTGCCTCACAATCACACGCGCAACTGACCCAACGGGGTATCCTTTGTCTTTCGAGACTGAACAGAGTCATGGATCGAATATTTGCGTAAAAAGCTCATGATAAATATTAACCTTTTTCTATTTCGATTTATGTTTGCCCCCCCAAAAAAAACAATTCTATAAAACTTGTGTGTCTTTTCTTGGTCTACAGACATGAAACTTTATATATAAGATATGTGAACCTATGCGAAACGTTATATTTGGGTTTCAGCCGGGGAAAATCGGTACAAACGTGTAAAATTTAAAATAAGGAGTTTGCCAGGTGAATGGTGGACCAAAAGCATTACGAATATGCATTGTAAGGTAATAGCTATTCGTTCAGATTTTAATTTTACACCTTGCAGTTTTGGTTTCGATTCTTGCTGGTAACGCACGAGTCGATTGGGTTAAGTTTTTAAATCATTTGTATATATTGAGTTCAATATAGTGTAATAATAAATACGTAATCTGCATTAATCAAAATAGTATATCTAAAGGTATTTTGCGACCGGGAAATGCCGAGCAGTCTGCTTGTATATATATATATATATATATAGTCATCCACATTCAGTACTGTTTCGCTGTTTCACAGCTCATAAGTGCGGATATATATATATATATATATATGCATATTACATAATATTATATGCATACATATATATATTACGCAAACATATATATATATAATGCATACATATATATATATATATTTATTACATACACATATATATATATTTAATACATGCATATACATATATTTAATACGTACATACATACATGTATATTTAATACATACATATATATATTTAGTACATACATATATATATATATATATATTAAATACATACATATGTGTATATTGGTTTATATTGGAGGAGATGATATATTAAAACGTGTCATGTGTTATCTAGTGGATGTAAGATATTGTTCTTTTAACAGACGTATAAACGTATAAATCGTATGTATGTTGTTTAGCCAGGGGACATGATATTGACGTGTAAACTGAATCATGTTGTATCAGACTTATCACATGGGATCTTTTTACAGTTCATATGTAAGACGAATAATATATGCTTCATACCTTTTTCTTGAAGAGTTCTTCTGTATCTTCCCGCTGCTCCGTAACGAACCATGAAGCGATCAGCACCAACCAATTGAGACATCTGTTGTTATTTGTGAAACCATTAAACCAACTCTTTATATTTTTATAATGTAAATTTATTACAGTTGTATCAAGTGGTTTTCACAGGATCTGCAGTTAGTCTACATTTTCTGTTCATACAGCCCGCTCCTAGCTGTCTGTCCACCCCTGTTTAGACGTCTGTCCGCTCTGGTGGCCAATCCTCAACTCTCTGAATCTCTCCAAAACTAACTACATCACGTGTTCTCTTACGTCACCTAATTACGTGTCTCAGACCAACCAAATCCACAGCTAGTTATTTGTTCATTCAAAACCCCAAAATAATGTTTACATATATTTTCTATTTTCACATTCCTTTTGCGATTCACACGTCAATCATTTCTTCCGCAATTTAATTGTTTATTCTTTTCATCATAATAACTGATCCAGCGACCATCTGTCGCTCAAATCAAATCATAAGAATACAATAACAATAATAATAATGTTTTGACCATTGACCCCGCTTGACACAGTTAACAGATACTAGGCTATGATCACAGCCTAAATGGTCATAACATTACACATATACTTAATACATACATAATATAAATATATATATATATTAAATTCATACCTACATATATATTTTTAATACATACATATATATTTAATACTCATATATATGTAATACATACATATACATATATATATAATACATACATACATATATATATTGAATACATACATACATTTATATATATATATATATATATATATATATATATATAATACAGAAGTTAGCCATCATTTAAGTTAACTATAGTCCAACTGTTTCCTCGTAGGTGACTTCTTAATTTACCTCTAGATCTACAGGACATAAAACTCTCTTTTATGTATAAGTGTTCACATAATATTAATATTGTCGTGCCATGCCCTTCCGAAATTTGCACATCAGATCATAAATATGACACACTTGACATTGTCATACTGGTATAGGCTTCTCACATAACTTTCGTTACTGGTTTTTATAATATGATTTCAGATGATTTACAAAACCAGCATTTAACATTGGGAATATATAACACACAGGACGCTTCAGTTCCTGTTGTATATTCACGGAAAGTATATTTTTATTCTGTTGTGTTAAAGCACGATCTAAGAAAGAAAGATCTGCACGCCGCACATTAGGATTCTTGCATATTTCTTGGAAGGGTTTTTTCGATTACACTTCCAAATTATTTACATTCATCTCAAGTATGAGATTGCTGCAAAAATAATGGCGTTTTATCAGATACATATAAACATCACAAATGTACCTTATATTTGCACCACCTAATATTTGCAAGTTGTTATTCAGAGAACCCGTTAACCTTTTTTTCGTGGTCTTTTCCTACCCCCTCAAAACCAGCCGTTTATAGAGTACTAGCTTGGGTGCCCGGCGTTGCCCGGGTCTTTGAAGGTTTGTGTTGAGCAAAAATAAAAGTGGTAGTAGACAGGCAGGCTCGAACCCGTACCGCGAAGGAGGAAAAGTACGTGAAAAAAAATCGTGACGTCTTTGCTGTCGCGCACATCGCCAAACCGGAAGTTATGTAGGTTTAAATTAAGGCTAGACAATCGAAAATATCCTAGTGCTATTTGATCAATCAAATTATACAGTGTAAAGCGATAGAGTCTCCCAGTTAACATTAAGTATTCTCTGAATACAACATAGATGGAATCTTTCCAATAGTTTAAAATGTATTTTATGTGTTATCCAAATCTCTGGCATATATGGCAGAGTAGTGATAAACGTTGTTTTGAGCGTGATTCACCGGTCTCTCACAAGCAAAACTGGATTTGGCTATTCTGTAATTTATCGCGGCATCAAGTGCGCAGTACTTACTCAGGATACGACCAAGATGTACTAAGCTGTCCTTAACCTTTAACCTCTTACTATCAACCAACATCTTTAGTTCAACATATGCGATACCAATAGCCAGGAATACATAATCGTATACATATGTTTTCTTGATCGGTGTTGTTAAGTCAAAATGCATTATATGACACTGATAACTTGACCACATAATAAATTTATGTGTTGACTGTGAGACAAGATTTGCATCATCCTGCTTAACTAAACTTCCTTCATATATATATATATATATATATATATATATATATATATATATATATATATATATATATATACTAGCATTTAAGCCCAGCGTTGCCCGGGTGTTTGGAGGTGTATGCTGAGCAAAAAGAAATGTCAATTTTTTTTTAAAATTTGACCCCTATTATGACCCCTTAACATTTAATATTTTGTGCTCAAATCAAGTTATTAAGTTAGATCCATGTCAAAGAACCTATGTCTACATTTTCAAGTGTTTAGACCCAAAATTGTTGGAGGAGTTTGGTAGAGTTCTCAAAGATCCAATCGTTGAATTTTGACCCTTTAACAGCGAAATGTCTGGCCGAAAACCGATCACACCGATTTTCCCAAATCTCAGTACCATGTATATAAAATTTCGAGTCTGTAGACTAAAAATTGACAGAGTTATGGCGTAAGGAAACGTACACAGATACACAGACACACACACATACACGTTCACTTTTATATATATATATATATATATATATATATATATATATTATTTTTATTTTTTTTATGCAAATACAATCGTTTCAATTATATTAGATATCATAAGGCAAGAAAAATTAAACTAAAAAAGACTGAAAAGGTTTAACACTTTTTCAAATAAAAATATATAACTTGCTCTCTTACGATTGAGCACTATCAACGACCCTTGTTGAAATTATTTATTTTCAATTTGTTTGATACCTTCCCACCGAAAAACTATATATATATATATATATATATATATATATATATATATAAGTGAACGTGTCTGTGTATCTGTCTGTCTGTATGTATGTGTGTCTGTGTACATTTTCCTTCGCAATAACTCTGTCAATTTTCAGTCTACGGACTCGAAATTTGATATAAAGGTACTGAAATTTGGGAAAATCGATGTGATCGGTTTTCGGCCAGAAATTTGTCTGTTAATGGGTCAAAGTTCAACGATTTGACCTTTGAGAACTATACCAAAATCCTCCGTAAATTTGGGGTCTACACACTTGTAATTTCAGTTATAGGTTCCTTTGACATGGATCTAACTTAATAACTCTATTTAAATCCAAAAAAATAGATGTTAAGGGGCCATAAGAGGGGTCAAATTAAAAAAATTGACGGTTTTTTTTTTTTTTGCTTTTTTGCTCAGCATACACCTCCAAATACCCAGGCAACGCCGGTAACCAATGCTAGAATCTATATATATATATATATATATATATATATATATATATATAGATATATATATATATATATATATAGCAATATGTAGTAACTATCATGTTTACCTGGCGTTGCGCGGGGATTTTCAATTAAATAAAATAAAGTGTTTATTTTAAAATGAAAACATAGGATAAATGGCCTTCACATTTTTCTCGGGATACTAAGGGGAACTAATTATAGATCATATTACGACATCCTCACTACGCCTAGCAGCTGTGCTCCAAAATTGATTTAAATCGGTCAATTAGTTTAATAATATATAAAACATTTAATGCTGAAATTTTAGCCTGGTTTTATTTAAGATCGCATTCAACTGTATGGCGACGGATCATGCTGAAATAATAAAGTTATTATTATGTGTGTGTGCGCGCGTGCGCGTTACAGGTTACGCAGGACGTAGGCCACAGTCGTGGATATTTTGTATATTAAAAAGTAGAGTAACGACTAGTGTCTAAAAACATGTAACTTACTGTAAAAATAAAATAGATTTTAAAAAGTAAAAATAAAAATGTCTGTGTGTGTTCAGACGTTACAGATTACATAGGGCGTATGCCACCGTCGGGGATATAAATAAATTTTTAAAAGTAAAAAACTAAAAATGTGGGTGTGTGTTAGAGAGAGGGGGAAAGAGAGATGTTGATGTACGTGTTTCTTTTCCGAGTAAAAGGTTAAAAATATAATAAATAAATAAATAAAGATTCCAATCCCGACACGATAAAATTGTGCACGAAAGAAAAAAGCAGAAAACAAATCGCAAATAGATTGATAATGAAAAACTATAAGGTTTAGAAGAAAAAACGTTCTCGCATTTTCAGACCCAAAGAGAAAGGAACACACGTACACAAATACACGCATATGCGAACTAAAATGAATATCATTTGCGAAGACAAATACGTACAGTGACAGAGAAAGGTGATAGACTAACCCCTTTACACACACATTGTGGGCTCAGTATAATTGAAGGGAACAGCAGTCCGACCGCTATGAAGCAATTATGTGAGGGATATGTATCGTACGCACAAACACACACACTAAAATGTGTTCAATTATTAAAATCTCGATCGCAAGGGCTATGTCATTTTTGTTGCTCTTTTGACAGGGACGTCGAATCACTGGTTATTGCAAGATCGTTTAATGATTGAAATGACCGATGCATTAAATTAACTTGACGCCAAGCGGAATAATGTCTTTTTTGACGCCATACTTTAATGTTAGAAAACTGTTCGTTTATAAAGTGAGGAACTGGATTCAGGAATATAAGAATTATCAACCAATCGAAATGGACGAAATTTGGCGAAGGAGACTTTATTATTTGTGTATCAAAAATTGGAAAGATTATGTTAGATCTAAATAGATATGAGTGTACGACAGAATCACGTTGACACACCGGTTCTTGACAGATTACCGAAGTTAAGCAACGTTGAGCCTGGCCAGTACCAGGTGAGTGACCATTTGGGAAGGCTAGGCGCTGTATGTACCTTCTGGGAAGGTTGGGTGTGGGGCCAGCACCCTCACCCTGTAAAAAGAACTCCTCGCTACAAAAACATCTACAAAAGTTGTAGACAGCCTATGCCCCTCCAGGGGAACAAGGGTTATGGATGGGGGATGGGGAAATAGATATGAGCCAATTACTGTCGGTGTAATCACAGAATCTGTGGAATGTTTAGCATAACTCTCGGTGACTACTGGTAGCAGTAGTAACGCTAAATATTTAGAGAAATAATAGGGTCTCCTTCCTCTAAAGATGTTACTGTTGTGATAGTGTTGTTCGTAGGTTATAACGTAGTATTTTTTTATCTCGACTGAATATGTTTAATATGGGGTTCGAAAGCTTTATTGAATTTGTATGTGGCATCTGCTGGCTCAGCTCTTCGATACTTTTGTCCTATGGGAAATTCCTTCACTTAGTTTATTAATATGGATAAGTGTTGGTTTATAATGTGTAGTTATTAAGATTGTACATCTACAAACATGAAAAGGTTTATACTCTTTAACATTCACACTAGAGTTGTCTGCAATGATTCGTGGCTTAATGGATACAGTTCTAAGTGATTGTGTCATAAGTGACACTCTTTTAGATGTTGAATGTTTAGCCCCCAGAACAGAAATGTCTGACTATGAGGTGAGAGAAATTATGAAAGTAGGGAAGTCAAAAAGCCTAATAAAAAGACGCTCGTTTTTGTTTTGCTCGTTGCTTGTTGTTCAACAGAATGTTTTGGTTGGTTTCGTTTATCTTTCGTGTCGAAATAAGTATAAATCTGCTGCTTATGCTAAAAGCGACCATATTGTTTTGTCCGGGAAGGAAAAAAAAAACAATGAGTACTGCTACTGCTAATAATGTTGTTGTCAATCATCATTGATTATGATGATTTTGCTGTGTTGGCATTAATTTCTCCGGCATGAAAATAATTCGTTTTTATTGCATTTTTACCACAAATTCTTGCCCAATTGTTCGATATTTGTCGTCCGAAAGATTGACTTGAAAACGATACAAATCTCGTGAGGATCTGTCGAAAGTTTTTGCGAGACATACAAACACACACACACACGTACAAACATTTTGGCTTTTATATATTTAGCAGGGGTGTAGTAAGGGTGGAAATAAAAAGCAGCCCGATGGGGGGAGACAATAAACGTTGTAGTAGGCTGGAGCTGTATAACGAGAAGGCGAAAAAGAAGGTGAGGTTTAAAAAAAATGGTAGTAGGCAGGCAGACTCGACCCGTAGTGTGAAGGAGGGAAATAAGGTAAAAATAACGAAACGCGTTAGACGATGTCGCCATCGTGCAAGCAGAGGTTGCGTTTGTCGAATTTAATCCACTTTTTCAAACAGTTTCGCTTCATACTAAAAAGCCAAACAAACACCCGAAGTGATGCCACGGTGGGAATTTTGTTTAACTCGAACAAAAATAAAAAATAGAGACGGTGTCCGTTTGCGAATCTGAGATATTACAATCTGGAAAGTAGGCGAAAACTTCTGACAGAATATAACCGACGCGAGAACCCTGGTGCAAAAAGCCTTTCGCGGACATACACAAACGCCCGCGTATATATTATATTAGACTAGCTGGGGGTGGGTACCCGGCGTTGCCCGAGTGTTTGGAGGTGTGTGTGGTTGTTAATGAAAACCTAAGAATAAGCGAAATAAAAAAGAAAACAGAAAAACGAACGTTAAAACGTATCTGAAAAATAAAGCGGGGTGGGGGGTGGGGGTAATCAAAACAAAAAACAAAAAAAAAACTGACGTAAGGCAAACGAACAATGTTAAATATAAAAATCTGAAAAACAAAAACAAAAAAGAAAACAAAAACGAACGTTAAAACAACACGTGAAAAATGGCTTAAATAAGTCTATTAAAATTTTTAAAATCGGTGGGTACCCGGGTGTTTTTGGGTGTGTGTGGTTGATCGGGGATGGGGGTGTTAATGAAAACCTAAGAATAAGCGAAGTAAACAAAAACCCAGAAAAACGAACGTTACGTGAAAAATGGCTTAAATAACCCTGCTTCAATATTTAAATTTAAAAAATCGAAAAAGAAAAGACATCTCACGCCACGATTCGAACCTAAAACGTTTAGATAATGACCCAACGCTTTAACCAACTGAGCTAACACGACGTACACGAACTTAGTCACTTCTTCAACTATTTAAACTAAATCAGGTCAAGACGTCATCTGACGCCTGCGTAGAACCGATCCCGTCATGAGAGGACGGTTTTTGTTGACCCTCCCCCTGTAGAAAATTGATTATTTCAGGTTGAAAAAAATGAACACTTTTAGCCAATTTTTCGATATTTTTCGGTCGAAGGATGGAGCATTTTTTACACAGTAGTCACCACTTATCAAGGCCCGGAAGCCACTCAGGGATAAGGGTTATTGCAAGTACATTACGTTTGTGTGGAGATGTGATGAAGTGTTTACTTAAGGGGGGTTCATTAGGAATTTGTTAACGTTGGACTTGAAGACATCAAAGTTGTAGTCCGGTGGGAAGCAGGCAGACGGAACAGAGTTCCACAGGTGTGCAGTTCTAAGAAAGAAGCTTTGTTCATGGAATCCACGTTTTGATTTAGGCACAGATAAAGAGTGGGGGGAATTTTTCACAGTGGATTCAGCTAGACGGGTGTTTTTCGTGAAAGATTGGCGAGAGGGGACCAGAGATTGGAGTTCAGACGAGCACCTGCCATGGAAATAACGATAAAACAAGGATAGGCCTGCAACGTCTCTTCTGTGGGAGAGAGGTTGCAGGGTAGAGAAAAGGGCATCCCCCACTAAGCCACGAAGTCTATTTTGTACTCTGTCAAGGCAGGATAGGCTGTTTTTAGCAGCTCCTGCCCAGATATGGCAGCAGTATTCCATCCTTGGACGTACTTGGCTTTTATATAGATAGAGAATTGCATCAGTAGTGAGACATCTTCTGGAGCGGTTGAAGGATCCCACCATCTTTCCAGCGACCTTGGCAACAGACTTGATGTACGTGTTCCATTTCAGATCAGGAGCTTCAATATGATACCAAGTTTGTCAATTTTTGTTCTGTCTGTCGAAAGATTTTAGCGGACACACAAAGACACATACATACATACATACATACACACATTTTCGCTTTTACATATATAGATTAACGTGAAGAAAACCGGAGGTTACATCAGCCGAAACGTTGTGAGAATAACACTGAAAATGAGAATGACCACATTCAAAATATAATTGGGAATTAATTAGGAACACTATTCAGTCATTGCTGAATGAACACAAGCATACAATCCTCGTGAAATTTTATATAAGATTCTGTTTAAAAATTCGATGCAGATTACCGAGTTCGACAGAAAGATACCCCTCCTCGAGAAGATACAACTGAAGAAGGTCGGAGATTACATCGGCGGAACCGTAGTCAAAATAACGCCCAAGTTGAGGACAGCAGTCTGAAAGAATTTTAAATAATACCAATAAAAATGTTTCCTTTTATTTTTGGTAGCTGCCGATGCACCGGATTTTTTGACTTATTGCTTCGCTGCGAAACTTGTTGTTTACGATGTAAAGATGTCAACATTTAAACGCGGTGTTAGAATTAAAGATGAAGCCGTGTCAAAAGATAAAAGACGCGGAGGGATTAATCAATCACATCGTTTTATCGGATTAGTCAGCTAATAAATCAGCGTCTAGAATATCCTCTTAGTGAGATTAAATTATATGAATAAGTAATTAGTTGCTCGCAATTCTCACTGCTTGTCTTCACGCAGGGAATTATGGGAGAAAATGGCGATTAGTCAAGTCTGCTACAATGACCTTTTTTTCTTCTCAATAAGAGTAAAAAGTGTGAGAAAGAAATTCTCAAGAGAGGGAATTTTAAAAAAGCTCAATATTAGAATAAAAAACGGTAGTGAACATTTAACGGTTAGAAATACATCTACACAATTCGTTAGCCGAAACACAGGCACTTTAAAAATATGAGAAAAGAATAAAATAGTGCTCAGTTACGGTAAGTAGACCATATATATTTTTTATATTTACGTATCATATAATTATGAGCCTATTTACGGCAAATGCCATGGGACAAAAGAGAAATGGCCGCCGAAAGCATTTGTTTCGTAAAATCATGGAATGAATAAAGTAACAATAAATGTGACTTGTTATAATGGTGTTTCTAAACACGAATCGACTTTATACAATAACAAAGAATCACAGTCTTTTATCGGGTCAAGACTTAATAGAAATGCGATGGTGTGTAGAACTGAACCAGAGCGTTGGCACTCCTGTGTCAGCTGTATGCAAATGACCGAGCCGTGTCGAAATGGCGTTACGGCCAGGAAAAAAGATGATGAAAAGAACGGGCAAAGACCGATGATCAAATTAGCCACACGTGGATGACATCGTACTCGAGACGAGAAGTCAGGCGTCACCGGAGAAACAGATAAAAATATTTTTTTATATGACGTGAAACAACGAGTTCAATCTCTATCCTCTGCCTTTCTCATGTTCCTTGCGACGAAGTCTACAACGTGCTGGATTTGTAAATGTTAACGACTACGTTAAAAGACCAGTAAAAGTAGGAGCGCATACACTGGTCAACAATAACTATAGAATTATTACAATATGGGAACATGGGAACAAGTACTTCTAAGTAATGGATACAGCCACCAATATATATATATATATATATATATATATATATATATATATATATATATATATATATAATGAAAATTACAATTAAATTTACCAAAATGATCCAAGATGGTAAAATTAAAGTATATTATAAATATTAAAGAATTCATATTTATAAAGTTATCTCAGCCAGATGTAAAATCTCGATAAAACCAAATAGGAAATAGAGCTTATAATACGAGCAAACAGTTAATAAAACATGTTAAAAACACTTTGAAATGAGTTAAAAACATATTTAATCTGAAAAGGAAACACTAGATAAATGGATAGTCCTTAATCCGCTGAGTTTCGAAACTCCGCGGATTAAGGACTATCCATTTATCTAGTGTTTCCTTTTCAGATTAAATATGTTTTTAACTCATTTCAAAGTATTGTTAACATGTTTTATTAACTATTTGCCCGTATATATATATATATATATATATATATATATATATATATATATATGAGTAAAAATAAAATAAAACTACAAGCGATGGTTGACGTTATGTTATTTGAAAAGGAAAACCGAGAACTAATAAAATGGTAATCAACGTTTCGTTACTATTTCAGGCGACATCATCAGGATTTCGTAGGAAAAATGTTGAAGAAAACGATTACAGACCACATGCGAGTAAAAAAGGTAAAAATATCCTAAAGTCCTTCCCATTCTTGGAAGAATCTAAATATGTGCGTACGGAAAGGTTGGATTATTCTATGCTTATATATACACATAAAAACGTTATTCAAATACATATGTGCATGCACATTTTGTTATCTTATAATTTAAACAAAATCCATAAGTTAAAAAAATGTGCACGTGCAAATGTATTTGAATAACGTTTTAATGTGTATATATGCATAGAATAATCCAAACTTTCCACACGCACATTTATAGATTTTCCCCAGAATGGGAAGGACTTTAGGATTTTTTTTCCTTTTTCACTCGCATGTGGTTTGTAATATATATATATATATATATATATATATATATATATATATATATATATATATATTCAAGCACGTCAGATTGAACACGACAGAGTTATTCTTTGTTCCGATCTTTCTGGATATCTTTCCCATTTGCGGAGCGGTTTTTTTAATTTCAGCAGGCATATTATATAAAAAGGGGTTCCAAAAGTTGAATTGATATACGAAGATATAGTTTTATGCGTAAATTTTGGAGCATTTACTTCAACAGTGGCCAATACATAGGTAGAGCTAGGTAGTAAATTATGAAAATATATATGGGAATTAAGCTACACAGAATATCCCGCGTTTCATTCTCGTGAGAATTCGCATAAGCCTGAGGAATTCTCACGAGAATTACACGCAGACTATTCTGTGTAGTTTAATTGCCATATATATTTTCATAACTTTCTGTATATACATATATATATGTGTGTGTGTGTGTGTGTGTGTGTGTGTGTGTGTGTGTGTGTGTGTGATCGGATACTTCCCCAAAACCGCTTGCCTTGACGAAGGGGAGACTAACTCGCTGGTATGCTTTCAAATGATCTTAAAGAACAGCAAGAGGAGATTTGATTCCAAATATTTCTCATATGTTATATCTCCCGTCTTTGGTTTTCATACATAAAATAAATTTCACAGTGTATAAAGCTTATTTGATACTGGGGATATTCATAATCGTACCCTATTTCCCCAATTTTTTTTTTCTGCATAACACTAAAAATTAGATTTTTACACAGAAAAACAAATAATATGCAGCAAAAATAATTTTAATAAATTTCTATGGTAATTGTGTTCATTGTATTTTGAATATATAACTTACCGGAATATTACAAATTAATGAGTACTAATAAATACTCAAGGAGTAAAATCGTACTCCATAATTCAATGCAAATAATAGAATCACATTCTATGAGACAATTTTTAATTGACTTCTCCAGCACAGTACATTTTGGCAGACAATATTCTTTGTTGCCCTATTTCTGTCAAATGTTTTTTTGTTTACTGTTGGAGACGCCCCTCCATGGGAATAATGGCGTCACTTCCTCTAGTGACGTCACTTCCGGTTTCGAGTACCGGTGACCAGAGTCAGAAATTGGCACTCGGCCAAGCAGGTCGGGTGCACACGTCCACCGTTGAGAAATAGTATTGCTCAACTCGCTTCGCCTGTAATATATGCAAATACATGTTTTCCTAAAAGTCCTGTGTTCTTTCGTTCTTATTACCATTTAACTCCATAACATTACGTTTTGTTGACTTTTTTATTCGGTCTAGAACTGCTGCACATCGAAATTACTACGAGTTTCTTTCATACACAATTACAACAATGGCCGTGTATGATTACGATATTCGAAAACGAGGTTATTCCAAAAATGAGGTTACTCATATTTCTTTCCAGGTTTGCTAGATTAGCACTTTGTTAGCTAAATATCAGGAATTTGGCCTTTTTTAAACCCAGTTTGGCCTTCCAAAACGTTATTTGGCATTTTTCACAAAGTATTGTACAGATTAAAGAAAAGACAAGCAAACTATTATACAGATATATTACTGTGATTATGGTCCGGAATTAGAGACGGATACGCTCAGTGAAGAATTGTATAGCACGATATTTTTACATTATATTTTGTAGGGACGCATGACTTCTTTGACTAGGGTCGGTCCTGGAACGAAATGAAAGAGAAAGAAAGGAAAACCTTACACGGCGAGGCATTTTGTTTTATGGTGAATAATAGCGTGACTGTGAATGTTTATGTAAATGAGACTGGTTTATAAAAGCAAACGTAAAGCAAACATGAGGCATGTTGGGAGAAGGCGTGTTACTTGCGCATACGTGTGGAAATCAGCTGGACAGATCGTTACGTTTTGAAGTCGGAAGTTTTGACAACATTGTCGAATTTAACCGAGAAACTAGAGATTTGAATGGCAGAATAAATAACACTTGAGTTACATAATTATATATTTAAATGCAATTACTATTTGTTATATAAAAACGAGTTTTAAAAATTGTGTTTGTGTTGTTCTTTTTTATCTGTGAATCAGATTTGCAAAGCTTCCCAATATAGGAAACAATCTATATCTTGATTGTTTGATATCGAAACTTTCATCACCTAAGTTAGACGTATCTTCTAATAAATACACAATAATTTACACATAAGTCGACTATTAGCCGAGTTATCTATGGTGATGTGGTCTCCAGAAATTCCAATAGTGATAAGTGCAAGGTCTGTTTAAATGCGTATAATGATATAAAATATATCCCGATAGTATAGGCTCTGTCGGTGGGGCATTAGAATACGCTGACTGCCCCTCTGCAGAGGGTAAAAGTCCCTCAATGGGGGTCCTGGATATGACCTTAAACTATATCCAGTGGTGAGGCCCCAGCTTGTGGGCTTTGGGGAGTGTTGAGCCACCCTTTAATTACCATTGCTCCCAGGTCCACTCTGACCCGGAGTGGTAGTACCTGTTAGGGTCCTAACTATGGGTTAAATAGAAGCCAACGTGAAAACAACAAATATATTCTATTAAAAAAGTTTTTCTTCAAAATCTTTGGATTCGGCATTAAATAACCCGAAAAGGGTTGATATGCCGTAAAACAAAAACAACGAACCAGCCGATAGTATAAAATGGTTGATAGTGGGGTCGTTCATTTCGCTGCTAAATTCTTATGGCCCTTGTATCACCAGTCGACCACACAAATAAGACATCTGTCAAACATATAACCTACACCTGTTTAGATTAGTCTAGTTAAACTAAGTGACAGGAAAGTGCTACAGTATGTCCAGATACAAAGAAATAGATCGTAGTGGGTTAGGGTTAGAGCTCTACTTAGGGAAAAGACTAAGCGTTGATTTTCTTAAAGCGTTTCTGTTCTTATATACCTGCACCTCAATAATCAATAAAGGTTTTAAATCAGTACGATAGGCATATTTGAGGCCAACCTGATATATTTGCTATATTTTTAATCTGTACGGAGGTTTTCGGCAAAGACTAAAATAGCATCCCTCACTCATGTCAAGACGTACGAAATAAATATTTTTTTAAAATGTACGCAGAAATGTTTTTATTAACATTGTTAAACATACTGTATTTCAATTCCTGCTCAACAACGAGATATTAATAGGAACGCATAATTCAAATTCAATCGCAAAAATGTTAAAAGGTTCAGAAAAAAACAAGAATAATAAGGAAGTTCACTTCCTTCCAGAAATATGATAACTCAAAGCATCCATGAACCCCCGAATCCAACACCGGCATAACATTGTAAACTCATTCTATTCAACTGCAGACTAACCTCACTGTTAATACTCCCAGAGAGCGTTTGAGACGGTGCTGGCTCGGATCAGAAGCCAATCTGTGTGCTTCAAACCCAAAAGGGTCCTGGATATGACCTAAAACTATATCCGATGGTGAGGCCCCACATTGCGGGCCTTGGGGAGTGTGGAGCCACCCTTTAATTGCCATTGCTCCCAGGTCCACTCTGACACGGAGTGGTAGTACCTGTTAGGGTCTCAACTATGGATTAAATAGAATCTGACTTTATAAAAATATACTCCATTAAAAATCGTTCCTCAAAATCACTGGATTCGGCATTAAATAACCTGAAAAGAGTTGATATCCCGTTAAAAAAACAACCAACCAACCAAACCCAAAAGGCAAACATATCAAGATAGCTCCCCTTCTTATCTGTGAATCAGATTTGCAAATCTTCCCAATGTAAGAAACAATTTGGCTTATTTGATATCGAATCTGCCGTCGCCTAGATTAGATGTTTCTTCCAATAAATAAAGGCCGTGGATTTTCCAATAATCGGCTTTTGCCTTCAAGAAATTGAAAACGAATAAAAGAATTTGAATACGAACAAATAAACGCAAACAGCCAAAAACAAAACTTATCACACAATAAACGAATTTAACGTCCCTTATTGCATCTGATATCATGAATTATCTTTCTATATGTATAAAGGTATCTTGTGATATCTTATTAATTCAGAGCCTAATATCCTTTTAAGATGACAAATAAAACATTATTTCTTCTAAGCCAAATTTCATTGCGTTATTGATATTGATAACAAGATAATAGACATCGTTACAGATTATTAAAAATATTTCACAAAAAAACACTCGTCTAGCCAAAATGAGTATCAATAAATTCCCCCACTCTCTATCTGTGCTAAACTTAAACGTGGATTCAATGAACAAAACTTCTTTTTTAGAACTGCCCGCCTGTGGAACTCTGTTCCACTGATCTGCTTTTAAGCTAACTACAATATTGTGATATTCAAAGCCAATGTAAACAAGTTCTTATTGAACTGATTTCGTAAATAATCTTATGATACCAAAATTACACCACAAACAATTATTATGCTACTGTCCTAATGACTATTATGCACACGTTAAACCTTTTTCTCAAGTTGCCTACGGGCCTTGATATATGGTGACTCCTTTGTATAAAAAAAACTGCACATATGAAATATTTCTATTAAAATAATTATAAAGTAAATATCAGTAAAGAAAATAAAAAATATTTTTAATTAATGCATATTATAGAAGTTGTCGCCAATATGCGCAAATAAATATAAATAAGAAACTAAAGTTAACACTATCCTGATTAAAGCTGGGTAGGTTCAGCTAATAGTAAAAAATAAAAAAAACTACATATTAGAAAATAGACAAATGTAACACTTGCTATTCGATATTGTCTCAGGAAATATCCGCCAGCGAATATTCATATATCAATTGCCCATTAAATGATTAGAGCTCTCCGACTCGCTGAAAAAAAATTCACATTTGTTGACATTGAGATTTAGCTTATATTATGATAATATAACGATAGCTATACTGATGTATGCTAGGTTATTTATACTATGCATTGTAAATAATTTTCTTAACATACATAAAATAAATCTTACATATTAAGCTTCATATATCTTGATAAGTCTCCATTTAAAGAATCTTTCATTATTTTATTTAATACCATATATATATACACACACACACACACACACACATATATATATATATATATATATATATATATATATATATATATATATATCGCACTAACGAGCTGTAAAACAGCGAAATACTACCATATGTGGATGACTATAATGCTTCCTATCTTAGATTGAGCATTTGGGAAGTGATAAACAAATTACCATTAGCGTATGAAGCGATTCTCTTTGTGTAAACAAATTGAGCTTAAGTACTATGGACAATGTCAAAGCATTGTTAATTCACTTCCCTCATAGCAGCAGCAGCCGTTATAATCTCCGACTGTCGTTTGGGCGATCGGTTTTCGATCTTGACTTAAGGTAGTTGCATGTCTAGCCGCATTGATGAGCTTTGAAACAGCGAAACAGTACTGTATGTTGATTACTATATATATATATATATATATATATATATATATATATATATATATATATATATATATATATTAAGGACTATCCATTTATCTAGTGTTTCCTTTTCAGATTAAATATGTTTTAACTCATTTCAAAGTGTTTTTAACATATTTTATTAACTGTTTGCTCATATATACATACATACATATATATATGTGTGCGTGTGCGTGTGCGTGTGTGTGTGTAAAAGAAGTGGCATTGCTAAGCGGATAAAATGGATAAAAAGTTTTTTTGAAGGCTTGACAATGCAGGAATTGTACAGTCGTTGTAAGCAGATAAATAAATGAATAAATAATAATAATAATAATAATAATAATTCAATATTTTTTATTTATTTACTTAATTATAGATGTTATTTTAAAACTGTGCATGGGATTTATTCAGAAAAAAATTTCGAGGGCATTTCTCATCGTCAGTGATTATAAATATACATCCACTCTTTATGCTGTCAATTTTGTTTAATACAAGCGACTGTTAACGTTTGAAGTTATTTTAAACGCTGTTTTTAAATTTAAAAATTACGTTAATTGTTAAAGGGAGGAAATTCATTTTTGTTGACTTTTCAATATATTTTCTGATCTAAGGGAAGTAATTTATGTTATTGTTTAAATTTTTTGGTCTAAGATTAGACCAGGAAATTTAAACAATAACATAAATTAGAAAGTAATAAATTAGAAAGTAAGGGGAGTAATTAAATCTTAGTATAGAATTAAGTATATATATATATATATATATATATATATATATATATAGAGAGAGAGAGAGAGAGAGAGAGAGAGAGAAAGAGAGAGAGAGAGATTTATATATATACATAATTATTTATTTTATTTATTTATTCATTATTATTATTATTATTATTATTATTATTATTATTATTATTATATTAAACTCTGGGAATTATCATTGTGACCGTCCAATGAATTTAATTAGGTTGCTTGTGTCTTTATTTAAGACTGTTAGATTTTTCTGTTTTATTAATTATTTTTGGTTGAATTTTTCGATTAGTCTGGACTCTTTTAATCTGAGATTTTCCTGTATGCTATCATTTGCTAGTATTTTATTGGTTTGGTTTTTATTGGAGTCATGTTTGTCAGACACGTGTTTGTAAAAGGACCATGTCTTTGGTGATAATGTGTTATTTGATCCGGATATATAACGGTGTAGCTGAACTTCCATATATGATTCATTACATAAAGTACATTGAATTTGATATACTCAATATGTGCATTTGCATAGTCCTGTGTTTTTTATGGGACAGTTGGATAATGAACATGGTTTGTTCTTAGGTGTATTTTTATTTTAGGTGTTGTCTTAATGTTGTCCGGTTTGTGTGAGTTGTATGTCTAATTGCTCTTTGCGAACGGCCTTGGATATGGCTGTTGCTATCCTTTCATTAAAATGTGGTATTTTCAGAAAGCATGTGTTAGTGGGGCTGGTTGTTTCTGTTAAATGTCATAGTGGTGTAATGGTTTTTGTGGGGTATCCATTTTGTTTGAAGACTTGTACAAGTTTTCTAATAGAGGTGATCATGTCTGTTTCCGTCATGTAGCTGCTACGAATGCGGTTTCTTTCATTTGTAGCCCAACTTATTTCTCGTTGGGAGAAAGTGCTAACTTATTGTTTACGAAGATGTCCCGGCAAGCGGATTTTTATTCTTTCTTTATTCTTCTTCTTCTGCAACCACTGCTGTACAAAATAAGGCATGTACTAATTTCTCATTACATGCTCCTTTGGTCTTTAAGATCTATAATTGATCTCATAGTCCACCATCCACATCGGGCGTCTGCGTACGCGGTGCGACCGTCGTAGTTGTTGCCAAATGTCATTAATCTCCTCCTCTACTGGAATGAAAACTTCCGTAGGTCTACGATATGAAGAGGCATCCTGTAAACTGCTACGTTGTCCTTTTTCGGTATATAGTAGCTCTTCCCCAGCGGGTTGTACAAGGAAAATTGGATATTTTCACCCACACCTCCTCAACATCATCTACTGTTCTTATATTGCTGTCCATTCAAAGAGCCGGCGAAACAAGCGTAGTTGTATAGTCTGTATCAACAAAGGCTCTAACCCTCTTCCCGGTTACAGAGCCGCTATGTGTGACAACAAACTCTCATACGTCTTTGCATTTAGAGAACTTGTACGAAGAACTATATATATATGCATATATATATATATATACATATATATATATATATATATATATATATATATATATATACATAAGAGAAAGAAACTTAAAACTGTAAGTTGAACTTTACAATCAAAATTTATTGTTCGACTTAACACAATTTAAAAGTCCTAATTCCGCAGAGTTTCAAAGAATGGTATTCTTGTTTTTCTTCTCATCAGAGGACATAAAGAAATCAGCAAATTATAGATAATAATAATAATAGCATTCTTTGAAACTCTTGTTGTTTGGAGTATTCAGTCGAACAATAAATTTCGATTGTAAAGTTCAGCTTACAGTTTTAATCTTCTTTCTCTTATAATAAGCTCTACTCTCTATTGAGCTTTTATAATTCGGTTGGGATTAAATTTTATATATATATAAATACATTTATTTATATTAGTTTGAAGTTTAACATTGTGTAAACACTACATCCCTTTGTTTTCATTAATATATATATATGCATACATATATATATATATATATATATATATATATATATACATATTGACTAATTACCCCCATATGTCTAATGGAAAGTTCACACTCATAATATTTGTTCTATCTAGCTTTTATTTCAGTGAATGACTATATTTTTATTTACTGTCGTAATTCGATTCCTCCAAAAAGCAACTCTATGTTTAGAAATTTTGAAAGAATCGGTATCGGAATCGGTAATGGTTTTGAGACATGAGATTAGCACTGAATTGGTAATTGTATAGGATCGGAAAAAAAAACATTGTTATCGTCCCATCTCTAATATAAATCCATCATCAACAATATAATGACTTACGGGTATTATTGCGAAGGATTCTAGATGAAAATGAGGCTTAGAATTTGGTATTTTTTCTTTTATTATTCAAAAACATCGCTATATTTAATTATTTTTCCATCATTCGTTAATCTGTCTATAGCATGGACATATTTGCAGAAAATTCTTTTGTAGTTCTCCGCGTACTTGCATGAACATTACAGTTCATAAATCACCCGTAATATTCGCCGACACCTCATCAAACTTCTGCACTCTTGTACCCAGCGCTTAACGTGACATTTGCATTTTAATTATGATGTGTTAAAATTCCTGATGTTCAGAATTTGTAGGTTATAAATGTAATTGAATTCATGAAATCGTTGTCTTTGATTTTGTTTTTACTATTCTTGTGATTGAGGATGTGTTTTTACTATTCTTGTGATTGAGGATGTGTGTTTACTATTCTTGTGATTGAGGTAGTGTTCTTACTATTCGTTTGATTGAGGTAGTGTTTTTACTATTCGTTTGATTGAGGTAGTGTTTTTACTATTCGTTTGATTGAGGTAGTGTTTTTACTATTCTTTTGATTGAGGTAGTGCTTTTACTATTCTTTTGATTGAGGTAGTGCTTTTACTATTCTTTTGATTGAGGTAGTGTTTTTACTATTCGTTTGATTGAGGTAGTGTTTTTACTATTCGTTTGATTGAGGTAGTGTTTTTACTATTCGTTTGATTGAGGTAGTGTTTTTACTATTCTTTTGATTGAGGTAGTGTTTTTACTATTCGTTTGATTGAGGTAGTGTTTTTACTATTCGTTTGATTGAGGTAGTGCTTTTACTATTCTTTTGATTGAGGTAGTGTTCTTACTATTCGTTTGATTGAGGTAGTGTTTTTACTATTCGTTTGATTGAGGTAGTGTTTTTACTATTCGTTTGATTGAGGTAGTGTTTTTACTATTCTTTTGATTGAGGTAGTGTTTTTACTATTCGTTTGATTGAGGTAGTGCTTTTACTATTCTTTTGATTGAGGTAGTGTTTTTACTATTCGTTTAATTGAGGTAGTGTTTTTACTATTCGTTTGATTGAGGTAGTGTTTTTACTATTCGTTTGATTGAGGTAGTGTTTTTACTATTCGTTTGATTGCGGTAGTGCTTTTACTATTCTTTTGATTGAGGTAGTGTTTTTACTATTCGTTTGATTGAGGTTGTGTTTTTACTATTCTTTTGATTGAGGTAGTGCTTTTACTATTCGTTTGATTTAGGTAGTGTTTTTACTATTCTTGTGATTGAGGTAGTGTTTTTACTATTCGTTTGATTGAGGTAGTGTTTTTACTATTCGTTTGATTGAGGTAGTGTTTTTACTATTCTTTTGATTGAGGTAGTGTTTTACTATTCTTGTGATTGAGGTAGTGCTTTTACTATTCTTTTGATTGAGGTAGTGTTTTACTATTCGTTTGATTGAGGTAGTGTTTTTACTATTCGTTTGATTGAGGTAGTGTTTTTACTATTCGTTTGATTGAGGTAGTGTTTTTACTATTCGTTTGATTGAGGTAGTGCTTTTACTATTCTTTTGATTGAGGTAGTGTTTTTACTATTCGTTTGATTGAGGTAGTGTTTTTACTATTCGTTTGATTGAGGTAGTGCTTTTACTATTCTTTTGATTGAGGTAGTGTTCTTACTATTCGTTTGATTGAGGTAGTGTTTTTACTATTCGTTTGATTGAGGTAGTGGTTTTACTATTCGTTTGATTGAGGTAGTGTTTTTACTATTCTTTTGATTGAGGTAGTGTTTTTACTATTCGTTTGATTGAGGTAGTGCTTTTACTATTCTTTTGATTGAGGTAGTGTTTTTACTATTCGTTTGATTGAGGTAGTGTTTTTACTATTCGTTTGATTGAGGTAGTGTTTTTACTATTCGTTTGATTGAGGTAGTGTTTTTACTATTCGTTTGATTGAGGTAGTGCTTTTACTATTCTTTTGATTGAGGTAGTGTTTTTACTATTCGTTTGATTGAGGTTGTGTTTTTACTATTCTTTTGATTGAGGTAGTGCTTTTACTATTCGTTTGATTTAGGTAGTGTTTTTACTATTCTTGTGATTGAGGTAGTGTTTTTACTATTCGTTTGATTGAGGTAGTGTTTTTTCTATTCGTTTGATTGAGGTAGTGTTTTTACTATTCTTTTGATTGAGGTAGTGTTTTACTATTCTTGTGATTGAGGTAGTGCTTTTACTATTCTTTTGATTGGGGTAGTGTTTTACTATTCGTTTGATTGAGGTAGTGTTTTACTATTCTTTTGATTGAGGTAGTGCTTTTACTATTCTTTGGATTGAGGTAGTGTTTTTACTATTCTTGTGATTGGGGTAGTGCTTTTACTATTCTTTTGATTGAGGTAGTGTTTTACTATTCTTTTGATTGAGGTATTGTTTTACTATTCTTTTGATTGAGGTAGTGCTTTTACTATTCTTTGGATTGAGGTAGTGTTTTTACTATTCTTGTGATTGGGGTAGTGCTTTTACTATTCGTTTGATTGAGGTAGTGTTTTTACTATTCTTTTGATTGAGGTAGTGTTTTTACTATTCTTGTGATTGGGGTAGTGCTTTTACTATTCTTTTGATTGAGGTAGTGTTTTACTATTCTTTTGATTGAGGTATTGTTTTACTATTCTTTTGATTGAGGTAGTGCTTTTACTATTCTTTGGATTGAGGTAGTGTTTTTACTATTCTTGTGATTGGGGTAGTGCTTTTACTATTCGTTTGATTGAGGTAGTGCTTTTACTATTCGTTTGATTGAGGTAGTGTTTTTACTATTCGTTTGATTGAGGTAGTGTTTTTACTATTCGTTTGATTGCGGTAGTGCTTTTACTATTCTTTTGATTGAGGTAGTGTTTTTACTATTCGTTTGATTGAGGTTGTGTTTTTACTATTCTTTTGATTGAGGTAGTGCTTTTACTATTCGTTTGATTTAGGTAGTGTTTTTACTATTCTTGTGATTGAGGTAGTGTTTTTACTATTCGTTTGATTGAGGTAGTGTTTTTACTATTCGTTTGATTGAGGTAGTGTTTTTACTATTCTTTTGATTGAGGTAGTGTTTTACTATTCTTGTGATTGAGGTAGTGCTTTTACTATTCTTTTGATTGAGGTAGTGTTTTACTATTCGTTTGATTGAGGTAGTGTTTTTACTATTCGTTTGATTGAGGTAGTGTTTTTACTATTCGTTTGATTGAGGTAGTGTTTTTACTATTCGTTTGATTGAGGTAGTGCTTTTACTATTCTTTTGATTGAGGTAGTGTTTTTACTATTCGTTTGATTGAGGTAGTGTTTTTACTATTCGTTTGATTGAGGTAGTGCTTTTACTATTCTTTTGATTGAGGTAGTGTTCTTACTATTCGTTTGATTGAGGTAGTGTTTTTACTATTCGTTTGATTGAGGTAGTGGTTTTACTATTCGTTTGATTGAGGTAGTGTTTTTACTATTCTTTTGATTGAGGTAGTGTTTTTACTATTCGTTTGATTGAGGTAGTGCTTTTACTATTCTTTTGATTGAGGTAGTGTTTTTACTATTCGTTTGATTGAGGTAGTGTTTTTACTATTCGTTTGATTGAGGTAGTGTTTTTACTATTCGTTTGATTGAGGTAGTGTTTTTACTATTCGTTTGATTGAGGTAGTGCTTTTACTATTCTTTTGATTGAGGTAGTGTTTTTACTATTCGTTTGATTGAGGTTGTGTTTTTACTATTCTTTTGATTGAGGTAGTGCTTTTACTATTCGTTTGATTTAGGTAGTGTTTTTACTATTCTTGTGATTGAGGTAGTGTTTTTACTATTCGTTTGATTGAGGTAGTGTTTTTTCTATTCGTTTGATTGAGGTAGTGTTTTTACTATTCTTTTGATTGAGGTAGTGTTTTACTATTCTTGTGATTGAGGTAGTGCTTTTACTATTCTTTTGATTGGGGTAGTGTTTTACTATTCGTTTGATTGAGGTAGTGTTTTACTATTCTTTTGATTGAGGTAGTGCTTTTACTATTCTTTGGATTGAGGTAGTGTTTTTACTATTCTTGTGATTGGGGTAGTGCTTTTACTATTCTTTTGATTGAGGTAGTGTTTTACTATTCTTTTGATTGAGGTATTGTTTTACTATTCTTTTGATTGAGGTAGTGCTTTTACTATTCTTTGGATTGAGGTAGTGTTTTTACTATTCTTGTGATTGGGGTAGTGCTTTTACTATTCGTTTGATTGAGGTAGTGTTTTTACTATTCTTTTGATTGAGGTAGTGTTTTTACTATTCTTGTGATTGGGGTAGTGCTTTTACTATTCTTTTGATTGAGGTAGTGTTTTACTATTCTTTTGATTGAGGTATTGTTTTACTATTCTTTTGATTGAGGTAGTGCTTTTACTATTCTTTGGATTGAGGTAGTGTTTTTACTATTCTTGTGATTGGGGTAGTGCTTTTACTATTCGTTTGATTGAGGTAGTGCTTTTACTATTCTTTTGATTGAGGTAGTGTTTTTACTATTCTTGTGATTGGGGTAGTGTTTTACTATTCTTGTGATTGAGGTAGTGCTTTTACTATTCTTTTGATTGAGGTAGTGTTTTTACTATTCGTTTGATTGAGGTAGTGTTTTTACTATTCTTGTGATTGAGGTAGTGTTTTTACTATTCGTTTGATTGAGGTAGTGTTTTTACTATTCGTTTGATTGAGGTAGTGTTTTTACTATTCGTTTGATTGAGGTAGTGTTTTTACTATTCTTGTGATTGAGGTAGTGTTTTTACTATTCGTTTGATTGAGGTAGTGTTTTACTATTCTTTTGATTGAGGTAGTGCTTTTACTATTCTTTTGATTGGGGTAGTGTTTTTACTATTCTTGTGATTGGGGTAGTGCTTTAACTATTCTTGTGATTGGGGTAGTGCTTTTACTATTCTTTTGATTGAGGTAGTGTTTTACTATTCTTTTGATTGAGGTAGTGTTTTTACTATTCTTGTGATTGAGGTAGTGTTTTTACTATTCGTTTGATTGAGGTAGTGTTTTTACTATTCGTTTGATTGAGGTAGTGTTTTTACTATTCGTTTGATTGAGGTAGTCTTTTTACTATTCTTTTGATTGAGGTAGTGTTTTTACTATTCGTTTGATTGAGGTAGTGTTTTACTATTCTTTTGATTGAGGTAGTGTTTTTACTATTCTTGTGATTGAGGTAGTGTTTTTACTATTCTTGTGATTGGGGTAGTGCTTTTACTATTCTTTTGATTGAGGTAGTGTTTTACTATTCTTTTGATTGAGGTAGTGTTTTTACTATTCTTGTGATTGAGGTAGTGTTTTTACTATTCGTTTGATTGAGGTAGTGTTTTTACTATTCGTTTGATTGAGGTAGTGTTTTACTATTCGTTTGATTGGGGTAGTGTTTTACTATTCTTTTGATTGAGGTAGTGCTTTTACTATTCTTTTGATTGAGGTAGTGTTTTTACTATTCTTGTGATTGGGGTAGTGCTTTTACTATTCTTTTGATTGAGGTAGTGTTTTACTATTCTTTGGATTGAGGTAGTGTTTTTACTATTCTTGTGATTGGGGTAGTGCTTTTACTATTCTTTTGATTGAGGTAGTGTTTTACTATTCTTTTGATTGAGGTAGTGTTTTTACTATTCGTTTGATTGGGGTAGTGCTTTTACTATTCTTTTGATTGAGATAGTGTTTTTACTATTCTTGTGATTGAGGTAGTGTTTTTACTATTCTTGTGATTGAGGTAGTGTTTTTACTATTCGTTTGATTGAGGTAGTGTTTTTACTATTCTTTTGATTGAGGTAGTGTTTTTACTATTCGTTTGATTGAGGTAGTGTTTTACTATTCTTTTGATTGAGGTAGTGTTTTACTATTCGTTTGATTGAGGTAGTGTTTTTACTAATCGTTTGATTGAGGTAGTGTTTTTACTATTCTTTTGATTGAGGTAGTGTTTTACTATTCTTTTGATTGAGGTAGTGTTTTACTATTCGTTTGATTGAGGTAGTGTTTTTACTATTCGTTTGATTGAGGTAGTGTTTTACTATTCTTTTGATTGAGGTAGTGTTTTACTATTCGTTTGATTGAGGTAGTGTTTTTACTATTCTTTTGATTGAGGTAGTGTTTTTACTATTCGTTTGATTGAGGTAGTGTTTTTACTATTCGTTTGATTGAGGTAGTGCTTTTACTATTCTTTTGATTGAGGTAGTGCTTTTACTATTCTTTTGATTGAGGTAGTGTTTTTACTATTCGTTTAATTGAGGTATTGTTTTTACTATTCGTTTGATTGAGGTAGTGTTTTTACTATTCGTTTGATTGAGGTAGTGTTTTTACTATTCGTTTGATTGGGGTAGTGCTTTTACTATTCTTTTGATTGAGGTAGTGCTTTTACTATTCTTTTGATTGGGGTAGTGTTTTACTATTCTTGTGATTGGGGTAGTGTTTTACTATTCTTTTGATTGAGGTAGTGTTTTTACTATTCTTGTGATTGGGGTAGTGTTTTACTATTCTTTTGATTTAGGTAGTGTTTTACTATTCTTTTGATTGAGGTAGTGTTTTTACTATTCTTTTGATTGAGGTAGTGCTTTTACTATTCTTTTGATTGAGGTAGTGCTTTTACTATTCTTTTGATTGAGGTAGTGTTTTACTATTCTTGTGATTGGGGTAGTGTTTTACTATTCTTTTGATTTAGGTAGTGCTTTTACTATTCTTTTGATTGAGGTAGTGTTTTTACTATTCTTGTGATTGGGGTAGTGTTTTACTATTCTTTTGATTGAGGTAGTGTTTTTACTATTCTTTGGATTGAGGTAGTGTTTTTACTATTCTTGTGATTGGGGTAGTGTTTTACTATTCTTTTGATTTAGGTAGTGCTTTTACTATTCTTTTGATTGAGGTAGTGTTTTACTATTCTTTGGATTGAGGTAGTGTTTTTACTATTCTTGTGATTGGGGTAGTGTTTTACTATTCTTTTGATTGGGGTAGTGTTTTACTATTCTTTTGATTGAGGTAGTGTTTTTACTATTCTTTTAATTGAGGTAGTGTTTTTACTATTCTTGTGACTGGGGTAGTGTTTTACTATTCTTTTGATTTAGGTAGTGTTTTACTATTCTTTTGATTGAGGTAGTGTTTTTACTATTCTTTTGATTGAGGTAGTGCTTTTACTATTCTTTTGATTGAGGTAGTGCTTTTACTATTCTTTTGATTGAGGTAGTGTTTTACTATTCTTGTGATTGGGGTAGTGTTTTACTATTCTTTTGATTTAGGTAGTGCTTTTACTATTCTTTTGATTGAGGTAGTGTTTTTACTATTCTTGTGATTGGGGTAGTGTTTTACTATTCTTTTGATTGAGGTAGTGTTTTTACTATTCTTTGGATTGAGGTAGTGTTTTTACTATTCTTGTGATTGGGGTAGTGTTTTACTATTCTTTTGATTTAGGTAGTGCTTTTACTATTCTTTTGATTGAGGTAGTGTTTTTACTATTCTTGTGATTGGGGTAGTGTTTTACTATTCTTTTGATTTAGGTAGTGCTTTTACTATTCTTTTGATTGAGGTAGTGTTTTTACTATTCTTGTGATTGGGGTAGTGTTTTACTATTCTTGTGATTGGGGTAGTGCTTTTACTATTCGTTTGATTGAGGTAGTGTTTTACTATTCGTTTGATTGAGGTAGTGCTTTTACTATTCTTTTGATTGAGGTAGTGTTTTTACTATTCTTGTGATTGAGGTAGTGTTTTTACTATTCGTTTGATTGAGGTAGTGTTTTTACTATTCGTTTGATTGAGGTAGTGTTTTTACTATTCGTTTGATTGAGGTAGTGCTTTTACTATTCGTTTGATTGAGGTAGTGTTTTTACTATTCTTGTGATTGAGGTAGTGTTTTTACTATTCTTGTGATTGAGGTAGTGCTTTTACTATTCGTTTGATTGAGGTAGTGTTTTTACTATTCTTGTGATTGAGGTAGTGTTTTTACTTTTCTTTTGATTGAGGTAGTGTTTTTACTATTCGTTTAATTGAGGTAGTGCTTTTACTATTCGTTTGATTGAGGTAGTGTTTTACTATTCGTTTGATTGAGGTAGTGCTTTTACTATTCTTTTGATTGAGGTAGTGTTTTTACTATTCTTGTGATTGAGGTAGTGTTTTTACTATTCGTTTGATTGAGGTAGTGTTTTTACTATTCGTTTGATTGAGGTAGTGTTCTTACTATTCGTTTGATTGAGGTAGTGCTTTTACTATTCGTTTGATTGAGGTAGTGTTTTTACTATTCTTGTGATTGAGGTAGTGTTTTTACTATTCTTGTGATTGAGGTAGTGCTTTTACTATTCGTTTGATTGAGGTAGTGTTTTTACTATTCTTGTGATTGAGGTAGTGTTTTTACTTTTCTTTTGATTGAGGTAGTGTTTTTACTATTCGTTTGATTGAGGTAGTGCTTTTACTATTCGTTTGATTGAGGTAGTGTTTTACTATTCGTTTGATTGAGGTAGTGCTTTTACTATTCTTTTGATTGAGGTAGTGTTTTTACTATTCTTGTGATTGAGGTAGTGTTTTTACTATTCGTTTGATTGAGGTAGTGTTTTTACTATTCGTTTGATTGAGGTAGTGTTTTTACTATTCGTTTGATTGAGGTAGTGCTTTTACTATTCGTTTGATTGAGGTAGTGCTTTTACTATTCGTTTGATTGAGGTAGTGTTTTTACTATTCTTGTGATTGAGGTAGTGTTTTTACTATTCTTGTGATTGAGGTAGTGCTTTTACTATTCGTTTGATTGAGGTAGTGTTTTTACTATTCTTGTGATTGAGGTAGTGTTTTTACTATTCTTGTGATTGAGGTAGTGCTTTTACTATTCGTTTGATTGAGGTAGTGTTTTTACTATTCTTGTGATTGAGGTAGTGCTTTTACTTTTCTTTTGATTGAGGTAGTGTTTTACTATTCTTTTGATTGAGGTAGTGTTTTTACTATTCGTTTAATTGAGGTATTGTTTTTAATATTCTCATGATTGAGGTAGTGTTCCAAAAGGAGAGGGGATATGTAGATGCCAATCCTATATCGCTGTAATGCAATAATGCATGCCGATACAGGATGGGCCTGCACTGTCACAGCATTGCTGCAGTGTGACAATGTAATAATCTTAGAGTCCCATTGTTTCCATTAGAAAGATAGATACTAAGCAATGCTTCTGTTTAGAATATAAAAAATGTAACATGAAAAACTAACCCGTGATATGTTCCTAATTGTTCAATCATAAAAATGCTTTTCGTCATGAATGAAAAATCGCGGTTTTTAAAAACGTAATTGAATCAATTCCTTCTTTCGACATTGTTTTCCTTAAATGATTTAATAATTTAAAACAATAATTTCTTTATAATTATTTCCCAAAATTGGACAATTACATCAATGCATCAGTAAGTATTATGACTCTAAGGAAATCGGAATTTCT